>NW_027255011.1:0-65410 GCF_042242105.1 Pempheris klunzingeri
TATCCTATTATTTTCCTCTATTCAGAGAACATTGACATTAGCACAAAATTTTATTATGTCATATAGCAGCACTTTTTCTCCAGGCAGAACTGAAGAAAAAGTTTATTAACATTAGTATGACTGTATAACATATATTCTTACCACTTATCCCTAGTCTAATTTCCGATGAAGCTGCAACATTCTATTAGCTACTCATGCACTTACTTTTGAATAACTAGTAAATGACATATTTGAGTTATCATCGAAACACACTTTTGGTTATTTTTAAATATACTGTATGTACATCTAATAATGGTTAATTAATATTGTAAAAATGCTATTAATAGTATGACTTCTTTATTTAGTTGCGTAATAAAAAAATAAAAGAATACGGTACTTTTTAAACGACCAACTTTAATCAGAGCTTTGATAGAACGTCCTAAGCATGGTACGACTCATATACACCAGTAGGTCTCCACGTGACTGTAAATTTAATTAAAATTTTAGAAATATTTCAAATTTTGTTCTAATACTTTCCGAGACTAGCAATTATCCACAAGAACCACACAACCCCAGGGAAGAATTTCAACACACCACACTAATCCAGATCAAATGACCTAAATTATTATTCTTCAGAGTTTAAAAAAATATTCATTATTTTTTCTTCGAAAAGTATACCACCATTAAATAACAAGTGGATTGAACAATTATTTTAAATACATATATATGTCATATATTAGTGTCTAATTTGATAATTATTATTAAAATGAATTTTCGTAGAGTATGATACGATGTTTTAAAAAGGGAACCAAAAGACTTAAAAAAATTAAAACAAAGTTACAATAATAAATACTCAGCTACATTATATAAGATTTGAATTGTGGTATATTGGTGGAAATTATATCACATATATAATAATGGATTGACATACTTAAGTGAAATAGAGTCGTATGCATTATAAGCTTAAATCAAATTAATTAATATGTTTCATAAACTAAATATGATTAATCACCTGATGTAAAAATGTGTGCCTACATCATATACATTATTTTTACTGTTTGACATTCTAAAATAAGTATTTCGTTAAACTTTAGATATTATTTTGCTGTTTTAGTCTAAAATGATTGATTTTGGATATTTCAAAGTCATTTTCTTGCCAAATTTTGAAAACTCATTATTTTAATAGAGTTAGGTTTTTTCTGTAAAATTATTATTTAAACCCATCTCCATTTTCTGCATACCAATAAATAAGTGTTGTATCCGTTGTTTTCAAGCAAGAAAGGCAAACAATTGAGTTAGATAGTACAATAGCAGAAAGTTGGAATGAAATACAAAATAAGTGATAGAGTTTATGTATAGCAAAAGGCGATATATTTGTATGTTCGCCTTGTCTTCAATTTGAGCTATAGCACCGTCGCATTTGTAGTACGAAGTTCTTGACACCTGTAGAGCTAGGACATTCTAATAAATCCCCATACCAAGTTCTTATTTCTCTTAGTTCCGTAATATTGATGGTGGTATGGAAGCTCCACTTAGGTTGGTTTAGAGAGTAAATCGTTTTCAAATTTGGCTTCTTCGGCCGCACGCCGTGCCGAGTCGGCGGTACAACAGTAAGGATGTAGTCATTTAAACTATCAAAATATTGTTATCATAACTCATCCCATTTTCCCTTAAATTTCTAAGACCGACGTTAACTTTCGAACAATAAGGAAAAATTAAGAAATTGATATTAATGAACATCTGTATTAGTGTATAGTTGATACTATTTATCTAACAATTTTATACTTTTGATATTTTAAGACTATTTTAGATTACTCAAAATTAAATATACTATCACTTCCTAAGGCATGTTTGGTGTTACTTCTTAATACTATATCCTTAGAATTAGTAAGGCAGGTCGTAAGTAAAGTGGATTTAGCCATCCAACAAATAGTGCCAAATTAAACAAATTATAAATAAAATAATAGTAAACAAATATAAACTTTTAGCTCTCATTAAGCACTTTAAATATTAACTATAAGATTAAAAGCTTAGTTGCAATAAGGTAAGTTTATATCTAGTCGTAATTCATATGAAGAGATAATTATTAGATTGATACTTCGGAATAGTTATTAAAATAAATCTATCTTAATTTCTCAGAAAATTTTATACACAATTTTTTAAACTTTTTTTCGCTACAAGGTAAGATTCTTCGTGCTAGCTTTTGAGTTAAAGTTGGTCAAATTTGCCTCAATAAACTTTGCGGGCACCCCAGCGGAGTTATTCATCCTAATTCGCACCACCGGTCTTTAGCTTATTATTCTGTGGTAGTGCGATAATTTAAAGGACTTAACATCCTTTTTTCGGTGCGACTGGCACCCCTACTCTGTGCATTACTTTGGCGATGGTTCTATTTGGAACACCTCAATGACGCAGGGATTTTCACAAAGCACGTACAAGCTCGACTCCAATTTCCTCCTATGATTAGGATAATCTATAAGTTATTTGTACAAAAATGGAACTAAAGAATTGTTTTTTAAAAATTTCGATTTTGGGATACGAAAACAGAAAATAATTCCTGACAATAGGTCTTTGGCTAAACATCGAATGGCTTTCAAGCACACAACAAAACCCTTAAGCTACCTTCCCCTCATATCATTTAAATATCACCAATATATTTATTGTATGTGATGATTAATCGTATCTAATTATTTTCAAATATAATACACTTCCAAAGAAATATTTCTAGAAATTTCAGATCAAAAAAGTCGTTTTTTCATCCATAGAATTCTATAATGTTATAATAATAATTAATATTAATATTCTGCTGACTTCACAGTTAAAAAACATGAAAATTTTAAAAAATAATATTTTTCTTTGATTTTCATAAATTATAGCCCATAATACAATAAAATTGCACATATTATTCATGGTTGATTTAATTTGAAACTTTACAATTAACTATTTATAAGTTAAAGGATTCTGAAAGATTCATTATGGAAGAACTCTTTAGTGAAATTATTTACGGTAGATTTATACATAAAAATATTGTAACAGAATAAAAACAATCCATAAGAATATCTATAATCTATAAATGCCAAAAATACTTCTACAATATGAATTAAAGTAACTATTTAGCATCAAAATTGTTCAATAAGCCTTCCATTATCAATAAAATACATAATAATATTTTGGAAATTAATTGTAATATTTTACACTATAATATAATGTCAATATTTTAATATAATATAAGAGCGCCAACTCGTTATTAAAAATTCAATTGACTAAAACCTATAAGAACTGTTATAAATAAAATTTCCATTCATGTATCTAAATTATAAATCACGCTGACACATTAGCTTTAAGTAGAACATTAGAATGATTTAGTCTTAAAGCGACTCAGCTGACATTAGGACAATTTCAAAAAAATTAATATATCACTAAAGCACAAAATTTCATGTTACGGAAACAAGTTAGATATATAAGATAACATAAATATGCACAATTAATGTTAAATACGTAAAAATTATATTACTAAAAAATGGCAGAAATATGTGAATATACACTCACATTTTTAGTATCTTAAAAAATTTTAAATTTTCAAAAAATGCCAATTGTTCTAAAACAGCAAATTAGAGTAGTAGTTTAATACAAAAAATTTTACATAACAGGAAATTTTTTGACAAACATCCTTATAAAATGTATGTCAAAAAAAGTGATGGCGAATAAAATATTATCAACTAATAGTAAAAAAGTATTAATACTTAATGTCACATACGATCTGAGTGAAATATTTTAAGCAAAATTTAAATTATAGGATACGATAGCTGCAATACGCAATAAAAAAATAAATAAAAGAAGACATCAAATCTTTAGTATCACAATTATTATTGTTATGTTGGTAAATATCTGAAAACTTTAGTTATCATGCAACAGTAACTGGAATATATCGCTATTAATCTTTAATTCTGTATTGTTAACTGCCATCATTATAATGCTGTGTGTAAACTGAAGAATAGGATCATTTGCGTCCTAAAAACCAGCTTTAACTAATTTATATACATATATCTAAATATACTTGTAGTTTCCCATATACACTAATATGAAAGGCATTTTGACCTACTGGTAATATGACAATTTGTGATGGTGCAATTTTTAGACTATTTGACGGCATGCTCTAATTTTTATGCAACTATAACGTATAATTTATATTAACAATAGTTTCATACCACTAATTTGTTATTTATTTCCTGATAATTTCTACACAAGGTATTTTGGAAATTAGAAGTAGCCTCTGGCATCTGTAATTTATTCAATAAATTATAGAATTACAATATATATAAAATTTACATAAAATTGCGATGCTAATATTTGACGATTCTCACACAAACATTTATAATACTGAAAAACTCTATGCTCAATTGCTGCTTTCACGTTGTCCTGCATTTCAGCCAATCAACGCACGATTATCAAGCACACAAATATGTGAACTATACTCGTTACTATTCGGAAATCAATGTTTTTACTACAAAATTAATTTTATAATCTTTTATTTGAAATTTTATTATAGTAAAAATTATTTTACTGACAAAAATTTAGTAAATAAATCCTAGTTATCTAAATATAAATTCATTCCTGTTAATATCTCCATTCATGTGATTTATTTATGGATTGTCATGACTTTTAGAATTATTCTAAATTTTTTTATATATAATTCAAAATTGCATTTAATCAGGCTTCATTGCGCTTATAGTCGTTTTCAATCAATTTATAAGGAAAAAATATCCGTCAAATTTTTACCATTTCGATAAATTTAGTAATAAAATTAACTTTTATAACTCAAGGGACTTATTTATTCATAAGTATCGTTTAATCTCCCTATTATATTTCTGTATTAAACTTCATTAATAACAAAATTATCGGTATTTACAAAATATCCGTGTCCAGTTCGTATCATTCCGGCCACTTAATTTTACCAAAGAGCATGCGTAACTTAGCAGTGTTGACTTTTGTTATTTTTAAAGGAATGATTTTGAGTATATTTTTAGGATAATTCATTACAAGTAAGTAATAACATCCATTCTATATATTTTGCAATGTAGAATATAAGTATAGTATCAACTTAAAGTAATCTCAAGTAGGATTATTTTATATTGAGCACTATTTCGGGTATACTTTACTTTGTGATATAAAGTTTTAAAGCCGCCTATATTGTACTGTGAATTATTTGATTATGTAAATATGGATTTAAAAATTACATTTTATTCGTTTGTATTTTATGTAGTGATGATTACTGTTTGCTAATAATTTGTAATGTATCATTAGATTTTCAAATCATTGATTGAATCAACTAAAAATAAAGATTCTTTATTGATACCTCTCCTAAAATAGATTTTATCATTGAAACTAGTTTTGTCACAAATAAGTAATAAATTAGTATTAAATTGCTGATATTTACTTTAGAGAATTTGTAAAAACTTCAATTAAATCTTTTATTAACTTTAAAAGAATTAATACTACAAAGAATAACATAAATTATAAGAAGTGACGCGTGCGACTTCAAATCCGAAAATTTAAATTAATAGGCTTTAGTGTATCGAAATATATTAGTTAAGATTATATCAGTTATAAAAAATTACGAACAATGTATAGGATGAAAAATCTAAGAATAAATGAACAGAATTATACTTTGAGTGAAATGAATAGACCAAATATTTTCCATAAAATTCATATAAATTCAGATAAACTCAAAAAATTTTTTAGCGATTCCGATAAAATGCAGAACTACAAAGAAAATGACTTTTACAAATTTGAGAAAGTAATGCGTGCGACGACAATTCAAAAAATATAAATATATATGCGTTAGTGTATCAAACTATGACATTTATAATATCTAAAGCTATATCGATTTATTTAAAATTCACGAATAGTTTATACCATTTGGAAATTCAACGTATTAAAAGAACAAACAAAATCATGACAAATGAAATGAATAGACTAAAATTATTTTAAAATAATTGACAAAAACTTAAATTAAATATTTAATTAGTTTTAAAAGAACGTAATACTACAAAGAATTATACTTTATCACAAATTAGATTAAATGATGCGTGCGACTTCAAATCCGAAAATTTAAATTAATAGGCTTTACTGTATCAAAATATATTGGTTACATTATTTAAAATTATATCAATTAAAAAAAAATTATGAACAATGTATAGGATGAAAAATCTACGAATAAATGAACAGAATTATACTTTGAGTGAAATGAATAGACCAAATATTTTCCATAAAATTCATATAAATTCATATAAACTCATAAAATTTTCTAGCGATTTCGATAAAATGCAGAACTACAAAGAAAATGACTTTTACAAATTTGAGAAAGTAATGCGTGCGACGACAATTCAAAAAATATAAATATATATATGCGTTAGTGTATCAAACTATGACATTTATAATATCTAAAGCTATATCGATTTATTTAAAATTCACGAATAGTGTATACCATTTGGAAATTCAACGTATTAAAAGAACAAACAAAATCATGACAAATGAAATGAATAGACTAAAATTATTTTAAAATAATTGACAAAAACTTAAATTAAATATTTAATTAGTTTTAAAAGAACGTAATACTACAAAGAATTATACTTTATCACAAATTAGATTAAATGATGCGTGCGACTTCAAATCCGAAAATTTAAATTAATAGGCTTTACTGTATCAAAATATATTGGTTACATTATTTAAAATTATATCAATTAAAAAAAAATTATGAACAATGTATAGGATGAAAAATCTACGAATAAATGAACAGAATTATACTTTGAGTGAAATGAATAGACCAAATATTTTCCATAAAATTCATATAAATTCATATAAACTCATAAAATTTTCTAGCGATTTCGATAAAATGCAGAACTACAAAGAAAATGACTTTTACAAATTTGAGAAAGTAATGCGTGCGACGACAATTCAAAAAATATAAATATATATGCGTTAGTGTATCAAACTATGATATTTATAATATCTAAAGTTATATCGATTTCTTTAAAATTCACGAACAATGTATACCATTTGGAAATTCAACGTATTAAAAGAACAAACAAAATCATGACAAATGAAATGAATAGACTGAATTTATTTTAAAATAATTGACAAAAACTTAAATTAAATATTATATTAGTTTTAAAAGAACGTAATACTACAAAGAATTATACTTTATCACAAATTAGATGAAATGATGCGTGCGACTTCAAATTTAAAAATTTAAATTAATAGTTGTTACTGTATCAAAATATATTGGTTACATTATTTAAAATTATATCAGTTACCCCATTTTTTATTATATGTTTTTACATCATCGAACGTAGCTTGGTTCAGAATTTTTTAAAATGAAATTTTAGCTCTAATTACATATTACATAAAATCTACAGATAAATTTTACCTAATAAACTATAAATATATAATTTTTGGACTGGATATATATAGTTAAAAAAATATTAAAAATAAGCTTATATTAAATACTGGTAAAATGGAAATAAATTAGTATATAAATTTCACTAATTTATGAGGTATTAAATGAATGGAGAATTACTTTGCGACTTAGTGATTTTGAAACATAAAATTTCTTTTTTTGTAAAAAGAAGTTTTATATGTTACTCTCAGTAATTGATGTGATGTGATGTGATGTAAACCCATTTTCAGTCAAAATCTTTAGCTCTGTTTCATTTTTTTCCTATTAACATAGTTTGGCCACTCTAAAAAAGCATTTTCGATTCGATTTAGAAATTTGGAGTAAGGAGGTAAATACATCGAATGAATATTTTTATTATAACTGCATTATTTAAGCTATTTTAAGTGATGAATACTTGCGCTTTACACAATGAACATCGGGCTTTTGATTCCTAATTTAAAAAAAACTTACTGTTTGAGTAAATATTCTTTAAAATATACTCCTTTAATTGTAGGTCCATTTATAAAGGAATTTAGCACTCCTTATTTATTCATTGACGGTATAATAGAAATGTTATGCCTCTTTTCTTAACCTACAGTAATATATACAAAACGTTCTTAACGCGCTATTGATATAAAGCCAACATTCATCAATTAAAATTAAGCTACTATACCTCCCTTCAAGTAGTTTACGACTAAATTCTCTGACGTAAGATAGGTGCAAAGCTATATTTACATCACGACTTCTCTTTTCTAGTATTGTTACTTTAATTGCTAGCGCACAATGAAACCCCTTTATATATCTATCAACGGATGTAGTACCGACATCCATTCATAGTTCTGTTTGAACTTTGTGAAAGGTCCTTAAACGTAATTGTCGGATCTTCGTCTACTCAGCCTACAATGATGCTCTGAGCTGTTGTATTTAATTTTTATCTTTTGTCGCCACTCATTTTAGCTATATATATATTAGTTGTCCCTTTATTAGAATGCATAATAACCAACTCTCTAACTGGAAAGCAACCTTCCTAGGATTTTTGGATATAGTAAGTTAATTTCTATGTATAGGCTGATTTATTTTTCAATATACGTCGCTTTCAATATATATCATTAATTTATCGCTACTTAAATAATCCACCCTATATAATATAAAACTAGAGCACTTTATGATCGCCAATTTCCTTCTTTTCAGCAATGTAGATTTAGATTTTAAATAATTGAATTTAAAATCTAAATCTACATACGAATTTTATAATTAATATTATAGAACGTAAAACTATATAATATATGGGAATAAAACTTTGAGAAATTTAAATGGACGTGCGCAATTTTTCTAAATACGAGTAGATGTGCACGCATAACTATAACTATTAAGTAAATTTTTTATGAAAATGATTAGAAAATTTTATTTTTCAAGTGCTTGTTTTTTAAATTCATATTTTTTAAAATATGCTCTTTCAGAGATTCAACTATTTTGCGTAAGCATTATTTTTTAATATTAAAAAAAGTATATTTTATAATTTTTATTCACTATTGCTTCATTTCTGATGTTAATAATAGCTGATATAGCACTTGTATCCATTTTATATATATTTAGAGAATCAGTTTTATTTTCATGCAAATTTTTGATATAAAGTAGTTGAATTTAGCGATATAACTTTTAAAAATTGTTAATATATTCACTCGACAATATTATACTTACAAATGATAACAACATGAGGTATCCTAACTGATAATTTTTCCTTATTTCTGTGTTTTACTATCCCTTAATTTATAAAAGATTGAGATCACTCACTCCAATATCTTATTATAAGCATGATTTTATAATGGAATTTATGATAAATTTCTTATTATAAGCATGATTTTATAATGGAATTTATGATAAATTTCTTATTATAAGCATGATTTTATAATGTAATTTATGATAAATATCTTATTATAAGCATGATTTTATAATGGAATTTATGATTGTTGTATCCGTAGCTTTCAGAAAAAGGCAAAAAATTGAATTAAGTAATACAATAATGAAAAAGTAAGGGGTGATTTATAAAACAAGTACTATGGTTTTTATAGAGGAAGAGAAGGTGAATTTGTGTGATGAAAAACGTCTCATTTTGCAATAGGCGTCGCCGCAATAATGGAAACCAGCTTTTGATATCTGTAGAGGTAGGGCAGTACTGTATCTTGATAGCTCACCATACCAAGTTCTTCGTTCCCTTGTATTCCTTATGTTGATGGCGGCAACGTACTTCTTTCAGATTGGTGTTGACAGTAAATCGTTTATAAATTTACCTCCTTCAGCCGCCCGACTTTCCAAGTCGTATCAAATCGTATACACAACAATGATAAATATCTTATTATAAGCATGATTTTATAATGTAATTTATGATAAATTTCTTATTATAAGCATGATTTTATAATGTAATTTATGATAAATTTCTTATTATAAGCATGATTTTATAATGTAATTTATGATAAATTTCTTATTATAAGCATGATTTTATAATGTAATTTATGATAAATTTCTTATTATAAGCATGATTTTATAATGTAATTTATGATAAATTCACAAAGTTCACTCTTTGTTTGTAAATTAATTCATATTATTGTTAATAAACATTAAAAATAAAATTTTTGTAATTTACTAGGTAGTATAAGAATGGATTGTGGAAGATCATAAAGATCACAATAGTAATGAGAGTCTAATATTGTCACCAAGTCTATAGTTTAATTAAAAAAACTCTATCATTTGATAATGTCGTCATTAATTAGCTTTAGATGCCAACTGTATAATCTTATACTCAATAACTTTAGCTACATTTTTCGCTAAAATTTTTTAAAGTATGGTCTTAAATACTATGGCGGCGTCCAATATTTTTTCTGTCATATCTAAAGTGAATATGAGAGATTTTAAATTAGTATGTTGTATAAAATAGCATTTTGATTAAATTAAGTAAGATAACTTTACTTAATTTAATAATTGTGCTAGAGCTGTTGAAATAGTTTATAAGAGCTTTTTATATATAAAATTTTGACGGTATTAAATCCGAAATATTTTCGCAGCATAGTTTATCCTTTTATGTCACGTTTTATTATTATGCCATTATATATACAATATTAATGACCAACAGACATTTTATCATCAAGTATCTTTTTATACATCACAAAATCAATTAATCAGTTTATTCCTACGTAAAATATAGATCTACATAATTATAGGAATCGAGCAAATTTTTATATAAACAATTATAAAAGCAGTAAATATATATAAAGAGATATAGATATATACCTTTTTTATTGAAATATCTAAAACCACAAATCGCACTGGTTATTAGTTAAGCTCAAAAAACTATTTATTATAATCAAAAATATGTCTTCCTTATACAATTCTTACAACCTAGAAAATAATTTGTGAGAAATTATCACATATCATATGTGAATAAATATTTAAAAATTATTCTTCTACATAATTCTTATTTTCATGTTATATGAAGTCTTAAAAAAACGATTTATTAATAAATGAAATTTTACCATATATTAAAATCTGATAAATTTTTTATTTTACTTCATACTTATTATATTATTGTCAAATAAACATACTTTGGGAGTAATTATGATGATCTATAATGTATTAATATCTTTATGTCTATTACTAATGCTGTATTTTTCCTATCAATAAACTACGAAATATTATATATCTTTTAAGATACATGTTGTAGTCTGTTTTATATAGAATGATTTTATCATAATAATTTTTTTAAATATATATAACTAAATACATTTACTAATCTATTTTTATTTCGAAAAACTACTATTTGACAATATATTTTTGATTTCTTCATGCTTTGTAACTGCTAAAAATGTAATATTCAATTCATATTAAAGTGAGTATAGATATCAATGGCACGAGGAAAAAAAAATAATTTATCAAATTTTATTTTGTGTATTAGTTGCAAAAAAATATATTTAAAAAATATATTCTTTATTTTTAAAAAATATAGTGAAAATAGTAATGAGGTATTTTACCTTGCTTTGACAAATAAAAATGATATTTTTTTAGAATACACAATAAAATATATATGAATAATGTGACACGTTGTTTATACACTAGAAACGTAGAATGAGGAATACTGGCTAACAAAAATTTAGGTAATAAATAATTAAAAATTAATATTACTCTATGGTCTCCTATGAAATGATCTGCATGAATAGCACTATAGGTAGTTGATTCAATAGAATTCTAAATAAAATATAATAAGAATATTAGGAGATATTAATTTACTTTTTGTTTTACATCACGAATAAAATCTGATCCAAAAAGTATAATTCTATCACACCACGAAGGACAACGATTAGAAGAATAAATATTGTATTTTTCACTATTACTTGAACAACAGTACCTATTATAATATTCGTCTATATTAGTTCAAAAAGAAGTTTAATAGAGGATATACGAAGGAAGAAAATTGATAGGGTATTCAAAGTGGGAATATTGTGAAAATTGTATATTATCAAGTTCAGTGTCAGCTTTTATGTATGACTGAATATTTGAAGTACTTGGGTGATATTTGGGGTTAATATGGAATTGTTTAGGATGACATATGAAAACAACCTATGAAAAAATATATTATAAAAGTAATGGGAATTAATGAAATTTGTTAAGTACATCTTTATTTTTAGTCATTATTTGTGTAGATTGCGTCTCCTTATCGTTGCAAAAAGTTAGATTATCGGGCAAAAGTTCCTAAACAACATTAAAATACACGACAAATAGGAATCTTTTTATTTTATAACTTTTACACATAATTAAATATATGATAAAATTTATAAATATTAAATTATAATTAATTTATCAACTATTTTTTATCAATTATTTTTTATCAATTATTTTTTATCAATTATTTTTTATCAATTATTTTTTATCAACTATTTTTTATCAATTATTTTTTATCAACTATTTTTTATCAATTATTTTTTATCAACTATTTTTTATCAATGGGAAATCTAATTAAGCGACAAATAAAAATTACTTTATTATTCTTAAAAATATTAAATTATCGTTATGATCTTCTATCTTATATAATTCTAATTTCTACGTTAAAGGATATATATAAGTTATAATGAGCCATCTACGTCTAATTAAATCATAAATATTAACTACGAGAAGACCAGTAGACAATTGGATGTTTTAAGATAAATATTTTTTGGACTTTTAGTAGTATAAAGCGTCTTTTAAAAATTTAATAGTAAAAGTATAACTAACCTATATTGTAATAAGTTCTTTTATAACTAAATTTATTGTAATATTAAATTATAGTTATTTTCAATAGTTCACAACATTGTCAAAAAATAATAATTTGTGAATATTCGTGTTATGTATACGACTTGGTACGACGGGCGATTAAAGTAGGCAAAATCGAAAACGATTTACTTCCTAAGTCAACCTGAGTGGAACTTCCACACCATCATCAATATTACGGCAACACGAGAACTGAGAAATTGGTATGGGAGTACATTGAGCTGGACCACTACCTCACATCTACAGGCATCAAGAATAAGTTATCGTAAATGCGGCTGCGCGATATAGCAAATTGAAGATCTGGCCAACATTCAATTTCAGCACATCTTGCCCTATAAAAACTCCATCACATATTTTGCAATTCATTCCTACTTTTTGCTATTGTACTATTTTATTCAAATGTTAGTCTTCCTACTTAAAAACTACGGATACAACAATTCAATAGTCTAATAATAGACTAAACATAATGTTAAAATTAATTTAATTAATTTAATTAATTAATTAAATTAAGTCAAGGCATGTTTTCCCAGTATACTGGTAGTCTATAATCATTTTTTAGTCAACTATTTTATAAATTTATGTATATATCATATAAGTTATATCGTATCATATTAATGGCATGTTAAGTGACAGTTATCTTATTTGAAGTTGTAAATTTCATTATATAATATTAGCGATGTAAATATATAATATTAATAATCATTTCTCAATAGTAATCAAAACATCTAAAAAATGATTAGTCCGTATTTTTATAGAAATTTCGATACATACAACAGTAAATTCATAACAAAGTTTGTGAAAAGTTATCTGTAATACAGTAAGGACTATAAGAGGCATATATATAAAAACTTATACTTCTAAAAAATGTATTTTTAACAATACTTCTTATAATAAGCATTACATTTTCTCTCATGCTTAAAGTTAATATTATTTGTTTAGTAAGTTAAGTGAAATTTAGATGTAGCATAAGATGTTTTATATCAATTATAGGACAAGTGTATGGTAACAATTTAGTCAATATACAAATGGTATTTTATTTAGGATGTAACGGGCCAAATACTTTACAATAATTCGATTTTTACAACTCATTATTAATCTCCCACTTTTCATTATACATAAATATTCTCACAATTCTTTGGTACTAAAATGATGTATATTTATAACAATCTATTCAATGTAACTGAGACACTGCTTTTACTTAAATTCACTTAAAAAAATATTTTACCATGGGAACCGTAATGATTCCATGACAAAGATATTAATATTTTTTTGCAAATAAGATTGATATAACATTCCAAAATTAGTACAAACAAATTCAATTTTTAATCAAAAGTTAAAAAATATTTTCTACTTACAAAAATATTTTTTCAAATATTTATAAAGATAAATTGATAAATTATAACAACACATTCCAATAATGTTTAATAAGCTAACTTTTTTGTATTATTTATAATAAAAAATACTTTAGATTGTAGAAAAATTGTTTATTATGGATACATTAAATATTCAAAAGCTTGAAAAGATCGTTCTGAAGTTGTTGCTTATATAAGCAAATAACCTCATAATATTTTTAAATAGGTGTCAGATCGAGATAACCAATAAAAAAATCGAAGTTTACTGCGAATTCAAAGACTGTAAAATTAAACTTCATTTTTAGACATATTTTCCTACATCCAAAAAGTGCTAATTACAAGTTAGAAATAAAAAAAATTCATTAATGAGTTTTAAAATTGAGATTTTTTAATTATATTTATCTCTGTAAAATTAACAAATAAGTTGTATCTTATTGTATATTCAGTATTAATTACAATTACCTTAATTACAATTATTACAACTACAATTAAATTAAGGTAATTCGTTGAATTATGTAGACTACTTTTAAGGTGAAAAAAACTTAAAATATGATACTTCTTTTTATGATACTTTTTATGACTATATTATTTATATATGAATTCAAAAAAGTTACTATACTTTCGACCTATTATTGTCGATAAATCTGTTTTCGTGTGAGGAAAGTCTTGCTAGTTATTTTTTTTAAATAATGACAAATTTAGATCACCACTACAACCTAATGGCTCGTCCTATTCATATTCAACTCGTCTCACGAAACAAAATAGACCGCCTGCGCATCTATCCCATTCCCATTTCATCGCAAAAATTCTTATCTATAATATTATGGTAACAACTTAATTAAAATCCTCGCAGTCATATTCTGCAATTTTAACTACTTATTATAAATCTATTTAATATTAAGTACATTAATTCTTGTAGGTAGAACTCAACAGAGACAAATTCTTATTTGACATATTCTTAATTGACAAATTCTTAATTGACACATTAACGTCATGCGCATCCTTTTTATTTATCACCTGCATAGTTTATAGCTTATTACATAAAAAAGATGTTATGTAAGAATTTAAACTCCATTGGACTGAAGAATATGAATAACCGTATAAAGTCCCCAAAAAAGATTACGACTCTCACACAACAAATATTATAAGCATAATCTTTATCATATTGGTGTCTTTTCGTTTCATTAAATTAAACAAAGTTGGCCGACTTAATTTACAAATTCTGAAATCATACGGGACTGTATGATTTCATTTAGTTTACCTAAATGTAATAAAAATATCAATCGAATATTAGTTGAAACAATTATAAAATTGTTTCCACTGAGATGCAATATTTCATCAAATAAGTCATACTTTTTAAAGTAGCACAGATCAGAGTATTACATTACGCGTCACTCTATTAACTTTGCAAACAAATGAAGTTACAATAACAGCCTGAACTTACGAAATATAGCATGAGAATTTAATTAAAATCTATTTCAATTAAAAATCACATAAAATTTGAGATACAAAGACTGGCACAATATTTCAGGAGTTTTATTATCAATATAAGCTCCGCTAATATTATTGGCAACGACTAAATTTTATATGATTTAGACCTCACAACCAGCTGTCTCGGTAATATGAATTCTGGAAAACAATCTAACAGATAATTCGCAATAAGGAATTATCGGTAATCACGCATTCGGCGTAACTCGTGACATCGAATGCGCGCATCAACGCTCTGAAAATATTCATATCCCAAATTTAGAGGATTTTTGTTATTCCTTAAATCATCAGTAAGATTAAATATATTTTTTCCAAAAACTTTACCTTCTTCAAACATTGAGAACATGTTCGTGCTTGAAGAATTCATAAAAATTCAGTTCTTATGAACATTCTTAATTGTATGAAACATTGATATATATATCTAATTTGTTTTGATATAAATAAACAATTGAAATTCTAAAATACACATATTAAGCATGTTAACACATAGCGATGTATTACAATTGGTCATATAAATGATAAATTAATTTTTATATACATGCTTAGAAACAATAAGCGAATATGTTAATTTTAAGAATCAAGTGTAATAAATTAGCGTTAGTGAATTTCGTCACCGAGTACTACCGAAGGGGAGGGATTGGATTTGATCGATTTGTACGCTAATTTGTTTGTTGTAAAGCAGTTTTCAAACTAAACATGAACAGCTGGCAACATCATACTCCTAATTTTTTGTGTGGGAGAAGAACGCTGTGTTTTAATAGTTCTTAAAATAATGTGTAAAGTCTATTGTATGCAATTTCACTAGATTTCTATAAGTTATAACGCATAAGTTTTAAAATTACAACCACTTGACAAAAATTAATATTTTGCTCCTTTAAAATGATTTCTGAACACTATAACAATAACTATTATATGATTTTCAATTAATTTACAAATGAGCATTCAATAAGAAACAGTCATACGCATACTTCCGTATATCAGATGATGTTAAAGAGCTCTCTGAAAAAAATAAACATTACAGGAAAGAACAGCATGAGTTGTTTTTCTCAGAGACTAAAAAAGTATTATCTGATTACATAAAAAATGCAGATGAGACGTTGCGATTTTTTTGCTATTAAAGATAAATCTTCAAGTTATGTATTCTATATAAAGTTCACTATAAATAAAATGATTTCATCATATAATATAAGAATTAAATCCCAATTTTAATAATAAATGTTATAAAATTTGCAAATTATATACTCTTTATATAAAATTTTAATAGTAGATTATGAAAATCTAATCTTATAATATCAAAAATTATTTTCAATTTATATAAAATTTCAGAACTTTACGACTTATATATTAATCTATTACATGAATTTAATTAATTTTATTTAAAAATAACAAATTTAAAATGAATGCTTACATTGGCAAGTATACAATAATTAGATCTAAAGTTGTAATCTCCAGCAAGTATAGAATTCGGTGAATTTGTTGAATATAACCTATAAAATATTAATATACATTTTAAATTGATATATAGATACTATACCATTCTAAAATAAATAAAAGCTGCTTTTCTCGATATGATGAATAGATTTGGTCATTCTTTTGATAATAATCAGAAAAATATTTAATTATTAAAATACATCATTATTATCAGTTAAATTGAAACTCATATCATGAATAAGGTGTAAATTTACAAAAGTGAATTCACTTAACTTTTTACTATATATTTATTAATTTATATTTAGCAATAAGTATTTAAAAAAAATATTAGATACTTTGCTGTTATTTTATCATCAGCTTGATTAATTATTTTTATACCAACTGCAAGAAATCCTTTTCTAGAATATTTTTCCTAAATATATACAAATATGAATTCTTTATTATTATAAAAATAGATTAGTAAAATATTAATTTAAATACATAAGGAAATAAATCAATATTAAATTTTATTCTTTTGGCTAATGTATTATCTTCATCAATTTCATAATGATATTTCTAAAATAATTTTTTTAACAAATAATAATAATATAATAAATACAGAAAAATTTTCTGGTGTATGTTTTTTATGTATTCTATCTAAAATATATTTTAAAAATATATATTTATAAATTTCATCTTCTTACTATCATAATCATAAAATTCAATGTGTATTGACGATTTCCAAAAATATACACTACACAATGCCTAGAATATAAATTAGTTCAGTTAGTTATCAAATAAATTACTGTATATAACGAACGATCATCTGCGTTTAAATCTGAAAAAACTATCATATTTTTATATATATCAAACATTTGTTCTTTCAGTTCACTTAGTGAAGTTTAAATAATAATATAAAATTAATTATGTTTTTGAAATAGACAAGAATAATATTTACTCAATCATTTGATTGCATTCATCGCGGTCTAATTTATGTTTATAGCCGAATTCTTGCAAATGTAAAACGAACAAATCGGATTTTGCATTAATAACAACCTAAAAATATTATAATTTATTTTATATAAAATATTATAATTTTTTATCAAGTATGATAATTTATTTGATATAAAATATTATAATTTTATATTAAATATGATAATTTATTTGATATAAAATATTATAATTTTATATTAAATATGATAATTTATTTGATATAAAATATTATAATTTTTTATTAAAGATATATGTAGATTCATGCTACTTTACGTATTTGCTGTATCCATCTGTTAACCAACTCATCATTCTATAAATTTATATAATTTTGAATGAAATTATTAATTTCTAATCATATATTTATTATACATAAGGAAATAAAGATCCAACATTTGACGTCATAACAGTCAAGTTATGCATTTGATCTATTTGACTGATGATGATGGTTGATGATAACCCAACAAGTAGCTACCAGCCAAATATAAATATTCTATTACCTATTTTTATAAACATTTAGTCAATAATTTTGTAAAAAAAATTCTAATAAATATAATTAATAAATGCATATAATCATTACCTTATCAATTTTGTCCGATTATATCTACTTATTTCACCTTATTTATTCGTGTTTAAATTCAATTTTAAACAAATATTAACTGTTAAGAGTTAATAAACGTATTTTTATTTATTAATCACTATGACTATTTTATAACGATACTATTCGATCTAGGACGGCAGTTTAATATACATTATTATCCTATTGTTACAACTTGTCGATGCTATTCACTAATAATTTTATCGGCAAAAAGTATTTTTGATTAAACTTTGAGTATAGGTAGTTATTATTGTCTATATGGAAAATTGATGTAGATTTATAATCTATTGGAAGAAATTAATCATTTAATATCGAATTAATAACTTGAAAAAATTTACCACTAATTTAATAATAATAATAATAATAATGATAATGATATAAATAATAATATGAAAATCTGATGGTCTGGAAGCAGATGAATCAAATAACCAATACTATTCTCCGAACATGTAATTTTATTACATCATCGCAATCTGTCGGTTTTTATCTGATCTGATAGGTCTCATGATATTCTCCTTCCTTTTATATTATATATATTATAAGTTATAATAATTTTAAAAAAATATTTTTATACATACAAGATATATATTGTCTAGAAGAGATATTTCTTGCAAATTTTTAATTACTTTTAGACTTTTTTGGCCTCTTAAAATGATAATAATTAAATTATTGTATTTAATATCTTGATAAAAAGAAATTTACAATATATACATAGTAATGTTGGATTCTGCGCAGTGTAAAAAATATGAGTTTATTGATTTTTTGTAATGAAAGTCTCTTGATAACTAAAGCAGTTGATTCTTCAACACTGCTATACTTTTTTTAAGAGGATAATATTAGCTTATATGTTTATAAATACTACCTATGAATGTTGGGAATTCGTTATTATCTAATTTTTGATATAACTTTTTATAGTGATTAGATATAAAGTTTAATTTTGTGTTTTTATTTTTTCTATAATTTATGTGGTAAATTAAAAATTGATGCGATCTTAAAAAATATGATCAAAACACTTATTTACAACAATGAAGATTTCCAACTACCAAAAAATAAGACGAATTCCATGACGGTCCTCCTCATTTTTAAGCTATAATGGTGTTTTAGAATTACTGCATTTTAATTATTATTTTTTAAAGAATACTGTGTGATTTGCCAATTATTAGTGATTTAAGTCACAAATTTACATTCACTGAACTTTTAGAGGTATATAAATATTCCCTGATAAGAGTGAAAGTTTTTATAAAAATTGAAATCTATAATTCTGACGATTTATTTCAAAAGAATAGCGAGTGACATTAGAGAAACGATATTTGTAATAAAATGAGCAATGTTTAATCATATATAAAATAAACTATTATATAACTTTTTATTGAATTTCTCCAGGTATTTTACATCATAAAAGTAGTTGTGTAGAGAATTATTGAAAATTTAAATAAAAATAGAATCTGATAAATCAACGTATTACGATCAATTTTATTTAATATTTGTAAACTACTTAGCAAGCCGTTTTTTTTTAAATTTCTGCTTGATATCATATTACCAGATATCATAAAATTCTATATTATCATTAAATTGCATATCAGATAAAATAATTTCAAAATTAATTATTAAAGCAATATGATTGTGATGCACCTTCAACTATCCAGTCAAATATATTACGATAGTACAACATAATAAGGTATCATATAAATAATATTTAAAAAATATTACGAAATATTTTCGATTATTTTTCAATAAATATGTCATATAATATAGCTCTTAAGTAGAGCGTGATGGAATCGTATTTTTTTGATAAATCAGCTTATAGAAAAAGCACTAATCTCAAATCAAGACCACTACGATCTAAAAAATGTATCTTTGATAGTTGTAATAGGTTCTTAATAATTATTGCTACTTATATAAAAAAATGTAAAGTCCAATTTTTCAAAAAATTTTATTCTTTATCTATAAAATTATTTTAGAGAAAATATTAAAGAATTTTTTATGGTGAATAAAACGCCATTTTATTTAGCAATGATTAAAGCTTCGTTTATAGAGGGATGTTGTATGCTACTATTTGAAACTTACTTTTAACTATTAAGTCATGCAGAGAATCTATTTAAAAAATTAAATCATTTCATATAAGAATTGTATAAACCAACCCTGAAAAAATAAATATGCCTTCTATGCTATGATCTAATTAGATCCACGTTAAACAATATATTATGACACTCAAAGCTTCAATATTGGTCTGAGACACCACTTATTATTACAAAAATAAATTCTTAGTCTTAAATTAGGACAAATTTAATATTATTTATTATTATTTATTTTACAATTTTATATAAAAAATAGATCAAATACATGCACCTAGCACATTCTTTTAAATAAAACACACACTGTTTTTTTGTTTTAAAGCTATGTAAAATATGTCCATGAAAAAAATAATTTTTTATCTCTACTAATAAAATGAGGTAAATATCATGACATTTTCTTAATCCGATTGTTGGCGATTTTAAACTTCGTAAAAACAATTATCATGGATAACTTTGACAATCTATATGTTACTAGAAATGAGTTCGCTTTAAGCGAACATAGACGATTCGATGGTAAAAATTATTTTTTTTCTTACGATTCTGACTAAAAAGTTTAAAGAAAACATATTGCATAAATCTCTCAACTTAAATATGTGTGCAACTTTCTAAATTTCCTAAAACAAGAATTGTTTTATATTATTTGAGAATGAATTTTTCGAAATTTCTATTTCTCATACGAACAAATTCGTATATTTTCATCCGAAAGATGACGAGAAAGAGTTTTATGCTATGAATTTATCGTATTTGTTGGTACTCTTGTGTATACGTCTCTCTTGAATCCAAATTAAAATTCTTAAAGAGTTTTTGGAGCGAAAATAAGGAGGATAATTATTTCACAGATTGACGCATTTACGCAGATTTCTCCATATCTATAGATCCTTGCATTTCAAAATTTTTAAATTGAATATTTGTCAGACGTGAGTCAGACAAATTTTCGATAAATGTAAGAGTTTTATTAAAGTTTATGTTTCCAAATAATAACAGCTTGTTTATGAACAAATACTTTTTTCCGAGGTAAATGTCGATCTGAGTCATATATGTCTTATAAACCAGAGGTTTATGGCATTAACATTTTAACGCTTACTAATTCAAGGTCTAACTATGCTCATAATGAAATGGGGACTTTAAGTTTATTGCGCGCGCACTTTGTGAGAATTATTTTTTAAAATTATTTTTTAAAGGAACGAATAGAACGTTCTGACTATTCTTTTAAATATTTTAATTTTTTTTAAATATAAAATTCGCAACCGCCAATTTTGCTTGGGTAAACGAAGGACTTTGTACTATTAAAAATTACTCAAAATTGGAACAAGATATTGTATAAGTAACATTTTTATGTTACTACTTCTTCTTAAGAGGATATCATATTTTTAAGACGCCAGAAATTAAAGTGTTGCGGTAAACTAAAACGTTCATTATTTTATTTTTACCTGATATGAGTAGAATTGTCACCATTGACGAACGTGATTATTCTGTTGATGAAAATTATATAAAAAAGTTTTGTTGAATAATTAAATTTGATCGATTTAAGAAAATAACCGCCATATTAAACCAGTAAAGTTGGTAGCTATTGATAGTTAGCTATTGATAGTTATTGATAGTTATTGATAGCTATTGATGTTATTGATAGTTATTGAAGAGCTTCTAAGGATTCAGAATAATAACTTTTATAGACTAATTTAAATTGCAATAAAAACAAAGAGCATTTTTTAGAAATTAAGAATTGATAGATAGTAGTATAAATACATTAATTAAGAAGCAAAAATTAATGTTATAAAAAATATCTTTGTGAAAAGAGATTGATTTATTTACAATAGAACAAAATATAAGTCATCTGATAAATTCCAGCAACTAGGAAGCCGATAAAACTTTTAGAGTTTTTTCCAGAGCATTTTATCAAATCTATGTTATACATGGTATAATTTTTAAAAATTAGCACCATTAGTAGTTATTTTATTGCCTGGAAAAACTGAGAAGGATTAAAATAATATGATTAACAAATTGATTTAAAAAACAATATCAAATTTCCAAACACATTAATTATAGACTTTAAAAAGTCCTCATATAATGATTCTTAGAAAGCTATTATAGATAAAAAATACAAAAAGCGAAAACTCGTCACAGCGAAAACTCGGCCGAATATGCGCAATAAGTTTTATCGAATGCGCATGCGCAAATTTATAAAACCATCACCCAAAACGTTAAAAATATATGTATTTATTAGTCAAATTTCCAGCTATAGAGTTTTGCTATTAGTTTAATGTAGCTCATAGTTTCACGCGGTGCGTAATCATTACAGACTTATTTTAATTGTTCCAATTTTCTTTGGTAGGGAGTAATTGGTACATGCGACAACCTGGAGAGGTTGAATTCGATGCAATTTTCTGTATCACTTTGAACTATTTTAAGCTTTTCAAGAAAAGGTGACAATTCGGGATGACACTGTTCAAATCTTCCGTAGATGTGCCTGTTAAAAACCTCAGCTGAATTTGAGGTTAATGGAATATTGCCTAGAATTCTAGTATGTGCATTCCAGGATTCGAGTGGATATTTTGATGAATCCATGAAGTTTTTTTCGAAGTAATAGAAGAAACTACTCATATCAATCTCTGTAAACTCTGATGAACTATTTAACAGTTTCTTATATTTATATTCGACGAATTCTATTGGAACAAATGCCAGTGATGTCACGCATTTCATAAATAATCGGAATGAGTGATTATTACGAAATTCGTTACATAACCCAAGTTTTTGTATTTTGCGCCATATACACTGGCCAAAATGAAAGAGGCCAAAATAAATCTAACATTTTGTTGCTTTTTTAAAAGCAACATATGCTGATAGTTCAAAATCAATTATTAAATAATTAGGAAAACTTGAGTTACATTTTTCGTAGATAATTTTTAGAGCTATGTAATAATTTTGCTCTTTTTTACTTGTTAATAGAATGTAAACTAATGGAAACGTCTTTGAAGAAAGTTTGTCATGAAGGGTATACAATTGGAGAAACTCCTTTGGGCACACCTTAAACATATCATCACCAATTACTACGGAGCTATTCTTTAAATGTGATAGGTTATTCTGAGTGGCAAAAATTACAATCCTATCATCAGTTCCAACTCCAGAGTCATGAATACAAAACGTTTCACCCCTAAGGGTATTAACTTTAAGTTCTTCGAAACTTTTTGTTGCATCTATTTCAATGCTTTTTCTTTTTCTGTAATTTTGAATATTTTTGTACAAATGATTTTTGTTAAGAAGAGGTAATTCGTGTTGGGTTTTTGATGCCGTGGCACAATAATAAATTTGATGCGTCGTGTAAGCGCTATTTTCAGCTATATCTTTAACTTTTGACGACAAAAGTTTTTGTGAGATTTCATTCTCTGATAAAACAAGGTTGTGAACACCACAACAATCAATCTTCTCGATGCTAATAATTGGTGATGTCGTTAATTTTGCAGTGCACTGTCTATTTACATATCTCCAAGACACAGAGTTTTGGTTCTGACGATGTTTTGTGTAAAAATAATTCTTGTATAATACCATCTCTTTATTTCTTTGGGTTTTAAGTAGTTTATAATCCAATTCAACCAACGCTCCGCCCATTTCTTCAATTTACTGCTCGCGCACCCGGTTGAGTTTTCGCTGTGACGAGTTTTCGTCATACCAATGCCTATTTTAGAGTTCTAAATGACAGCTAATTCTGCAATAATATTCAATCAAAATTTTCGCATAACCAAATTTAAGACTAGTAATGTCTAAAACGATATCGAATGTCAAATTTATCTAAAGATACATCCATAAGTATAAAAATAAACTTATAGAAAGGCACTTGCATAAATTATCACACATATATTACAATTTAACGGATTTTTAAGTAATTTCTAAGTTATACAATTAGAAAATTAATAATAATAAAATTATCATAATACAAAAATATGGCTCAAACTATGCTACCCACGACAAAAAAAATCGTCCACTATCGGTGAAAACAATTGCATAAACATAATGAAATATTCGACTCCGTCACAACCAAAGTACCAATATCACAAATTCTATAATTTGCTATAATTAATTGTGTATAAGCGTCGTATTAAAAAAAGTAACGGCTAAAGTTCACTTTATGACGCGTCGCGCACGCATATGAATACGAAGATTCGTTAATAGATAAATATATAAATTTGTTTTATTTATTTTATAGTTTCAGTAAAATATTTTTTCTTTGGAAACTTCTTTTTGAAAATGTATTCGGAGAGGTAAGATTCTATAAGATTTAATTTTTTATTACGGATTGGAGAGAATTTTCGTTTACAAGCACCCCAAATGCTCTCTATTCTGTTGTTGTGGATACAATCAGCTGTAATAAATTCGACTGAGTGGTTAACAGTTTCATGAGTGTATCCACAAGCATCAAGATTTCTATAATCAGGTCATATAATAGATCCAGCTTCTACATTATTAATTATTATGGATTCAAGCGTTGTTTGATTCCTTTGTGTAGTTATTTCCATTAAGATTCCATCGGCTTCATCAATACCACCAACAATCCGTTGATCCTGATTGGCTAAAATCCTCCCTACATTGTACTCTCTTTTACAGATCAAGCATTCATCAATCTGTACTATCCTGAATGGTGCGCCAATTTTTGTTGAATTATTAATTCAATAAATATTTCTAATAAAATTTTTCCAATCAACAATAATGCTTAACGATATATTAATCTCATTCATTAAGAATTCTTGATTTGTTACATCTTTGGAGTAGAATACAAAATTTTCAATATTTGTACAATAGTTAAGTGACTTTGTTCAAAAAAGAGCCACTTCTTATTGAATATCTTTTTGAGCAATGACTGCATTGGAAAACATATCCATCTATTGAATGGATCCTCTTTGTAATTCTCGTAGTTTTTCCGCAGCATACTTTATTTTGAGAAAGTAGTCCGACATACATTAAAAAATCGATAAAGTATTTTTTGTTTAATGCTAATCTATCAATAAAAGAAATATTTACTCTTTCCAACTCAATCGATGCTATTTCTGGTAACGTTACGATAACTTCCTTGTTGCTGCTTAAATTTAAAATCAAAATCAAACCCACACTTTATTGATTGACGCGTGCAAGATGACAAAGTAAACTTTAGCCAAAAGTATCTCTGAAACACCCGTTTTTATGTGATTTCGCCAATAGTGTCCTTAACACAATATAAGCTGTAACATTAGTTCGGTGTACATCCTTAATTATTGGTTCAAATGTTTATTCTTACTGCGTGAAACTAGAGGATACAACACATTACATTCAATCTGACTTATTAGTGTGTAATAAAAAACACGTCATAGTGCGCACGCTCAATGGTGTGTTTTGTCACGGCTTATTATTCTGATTTAGCATGATAAAGTAACTTACTAAACATAATTTTTTGATGCGATAAAAATTCCTACTTTATTCGTCTTCAGGACGTAGACTAAATGGGAATAACCTCAGCAAGTCTGACTTTAAAGTCTACTGAATTATCACTTGATTCGACTATTTTATTTACATAAGCAGTTCGTTCTATAATTTTTTATTAAAAAATGCAATTACTCTAACTTCATCAGCAAACTCTTATTTAGAGACCCAAATGACTAGAAACATTAGTTGTCAAATTATTTATTGTCACAATAAATAATTTTTTGAAGAGAACTAGTTTATAACATTGGGCTAATTTTAAACTATTTTCTAAAATTAGTACATTTAAAAATCACAATATCCTTCTAGTATTAAGCACATATGATTAATAACACATATCTAATGAGATACTTCAACCTTACTATTTTTATAAGATTAATTTTCTAATAATTCTTATATAATTAAATATTTGAAGCATTTTAATTACATAACAAATGTAGAGATAAACAATTTTTGTATTTACGAGGACAAATCAAATTTTTTTCATCAAAAAGTTCATGTTATATAAATTAACATGATAAAACACTCTAGATGTTAAAGTGAGATACTCTTGTCATTAATCATACAACCAGTTTACGTAATAGTCGTATTTATTGAAGGAATTTAATAAATAATTATATTTTTATGAATAGTTTAAAAGAACTCGTGAAGTAAAATTATATCTAGAATGTTGGTTATATGAGACTTATATCACAAGGGCGATTATTCACCTCTTTGAATAGTTGAAATTTCATTAAAAGCTACAAAGTAATCTAGTTGCTATAAATCACAAGCTATAAGAAAGAATATTAGAGAATTATAAGAAAGAATATTAGAGAATTATAAGAAAAGAATATTAGAGAATTATAAGAAAGAATATTAGAGAATTATAAGAAAAGAATATTAGAGAATTATAAGAAAGAATATTAGAGAATTATAAGAAAAGAATATTAGAGAATTATAAGAAAGAATATTAGAGAATTATAAGAAAAGAATATTAGAGAATTATAAGAAAGAATATTAGAGAATTATAAGAAAAGAATATTAGAGAATTATAAGAAATAATATTAGAGAATTATAAGAAAAGAATATTAGAGAATTATAAGAAAGAATATTAGAGAATTATAAGAAAAGAATATTAGAGAATTATAAGAAAGAATATTAGAGAATTATAAGAAAAGAATATTAGAGAATTATAAGAAAGAATATTAATTTGGATAGGTTGATACTGAAGAGTAAATTAATATATGTGACTAAAATTCGCGCCATTTATTTTTAAGAACATTAAACGCATCAACTTTTAAATATTTTTTTATGAAATTAACTACATATAAAATCTAACTTTTTTTTATATAAAATAATTAGATCATTTTTATTACTTTAATGCAAACTATAGAAACTATGTACCTAAATTTTTATAAATTCAAACACAATCCTACATTTAAATTTCAAAATATGTTATATAATAAATGAAATTATACGTAATATTCTGATTATAATGAAATAAAACAATAGTCTTAATTTTTTATATTGGATAAGAATAGAAATTATATCATTGCTAATAGTTTTAATAATTAAAAAGTTCTTCAAAAAATATTCGCTTTTATACGTAGCTATAAAAAAAATTTATTTTTCAAAAATAAGAATGAATATGATATATATTGAAATGACTTAATTTTTAATATTTCTAATTTTAAATATAACTTATTAAATTAAAATCAAATTTATACATTATATAAATTTAAATATACTTCATGGCATTTTATAATACAAATTTGATAAAAAAAGTACGTTTTTTAAGCTCTAATATGAGAAATATAGCATAGAATTTTTCATTTTTATATTAGATTTTAAAGAAATAAAACACTTCTTATCCTAATTAAAAAATTATAATATTATAATTTATGTAATAAAATTAACTATTCCTGAATTAAAGTGTTTGATAATGACTCTTAGCTGCCAAAAATAATTTTATTCCCATTTTTAGAAGTTGTAAAATACATTTATAAAATTTTTATTTCGTTTAAAAAAGATAAGCATTATTTATAATAGAAAAACTTCAGTTAATTAAACTTGACTTTAATTAACTAAGTCTATTTTAATAGATTAGGCCCAATAGACAAATTGACTACCTTTTTTGATAAAATCGCAGCATAAAATGTAACGTATGATTTCACAATTATTTAATATAAACTATTAAATAATGAATCAAAAACAGTTAAATGATACATAATTAGCTTTTATATAATATATTTTTTTAAATTGTTCATTCAAAAATTCAAATCAATTATGCTAAAATATGTCTTTATTAGGAATTCTTCTTGATTTCTTAAGCATAATTTATCCTAAAGATGTAAGAAGCTTATATTTCAGTTAGAAAATTGTTAATATAAGAATATAAGTTTTCTTAATAGTTATAGTGTCTAAATATTAAGATGTTTTTCATAAATTGTAAAAATGAATCTGCTCAAACAAAGCAGATGAAATAAATCTCATTAAGATTTACAATTGCTTAAGAAATAAAAATTTTTCGAGAGTAAAATTTAATAAAATTTTACTATATCTAAAAAAATGTAGGAAATCCTAAATTTTATATATAATTAATGCATATATTTTTAAATAATGTTTCTTTGGCGAGGTTATTTATCAATAACTTAGTATCAAAAAAAATATGAAAGAGCTCGAAAAATTTTTCTTTAGAAAATATATTTTCATATATTTAAAATTAATAATTCAATTATATTTTTTACATCTATTTCGTTTTATAAGTAAATTTTAAAATTTAATTTGAATAAGTTTATTAATTTTAATAACTATGATTATCAAATGTCAAGGTAACCCGAAAAAAACAGAATAACTCGGCACCAGTTGCTATAGCTCCTAGTGTCGTTTCTAAGAAATTACAATATATCGTAAATAATAATCGTTACACTAAATATTAATTTATTTATTTTAAATATCTTATTACTATACTTAAGTTTGCAAACAAAAATGAGCATTTGTAGGAATTTTTACAAGAAAATTATTATCGGTGCATGTACTTTAGATATTAAATCAAATCAAATTTTACTATTCAAAATAATAATAATTTATATGTTTACATTAATATAAGAAAGGAAGAAAGTATATATTTTATCAAACAAAACTCTAGATTATTAATTTATTTATAGATTATTTATTTATAGAATATTATTTTTAAATATCTATAAATATTAAAATAGTTATCTAATAAAATTTTTTTTATACAAGTAATAAAAAACATTATTTTTATCATTTCAAAAATCTAATCATAGTATATACAAACATACAAACATTGGATTAAAAAATTTTTGGCACCTCTAACAAAACGCTACGCTCAAAATTTTATCCATTAAAATATATGACAATTTGTATCTATCTGACATAACTTTATACTTAAAAATTATTAAAAGAATGTAATATAATTTATTAAATTCTAATTTATTGTTCTAAACAGGAATTTAAAAGTTTTGAGGTATATGACTTTTATTTCCATATATGGAAAAGTTTCCATAAATAGATAAGTGCAAATAAAATAATCTGATTTTTAGTTGTTTGTTATGCAAACAAGGAACATGAATGTTGCAGAGGTGTGAAATTTTTGAATTCTCTATTCATATTAGTTGATTACTTCACACATATTTGAGGGGGAGATTATAAAGTCTAAACGACTAATACTGAACGATTGTGAGATACACAGCATTGAATATTAGTAAATTTTTGCAGATACAGAAGCTATAAAGTATCTTTTATATTTTAAATATCCATATGATCAACATTTTTTGATATATTTTTCCCGCGATAGTTTTTCTTCACATAATTTTGTACCATTATAGATAAATATACCGGTAGATAATAGTTATATTGAAATAAGATTTGATATAACTCAAAAATAAGATTGGTAATACTGTAAATTTGTTATTATATAACAAATTTTGGCTTAGAACTATTGGATACAAAAATATTCCATTAATTCAGCCAAAAGTGGTACGTTGAAAATGCCTATTAACAAGAAATTTGATGGAAAAAGATTCCATCCTACATCATATGTTCCAGTGGCAGGAGATATCAACAAAACAAATGAATACTATAACAGTAATTATGATTCTAGAGTTCACATTGCTAATCTAGCATTAGGCCATTATATGATTGTTAATAATAAAGAATCACAGAATAGAAATTTCAGTTCACCTGAGATAATAGACGAATACAGTTTTTTGAGAGATCTATTAATACCCCCACTAAATGTAATGAATGTTTCGAGTTATTGTCAAGAAATACCTGAGGATGGTAAACTTAACCCTATTCCCACTATTCAATATCATGAAAATACGAATAAGTTTCCTAATAACAATATTTTTTCTATACCTTGGGATAGAAATATAATTTTTAAAACCAAATTTGATATTTCACCAGATCATTTTGATACTTACAATGCACTTATTTTAAATAAGCCACCAAATATTACTGAAAGAACAGAATCAAATAACCTTGATATTGATATTGATATTGATAACAACGTATTTGAAAGGCAGATAAATAATTCCAATAACCATTCTGATGAAAATAGAACTGAATCTACAGGTATAATAATTTTTCTATTAAAATAATTATATTTAATAGTTTTTCTATTTAAATAATTATATTTAATAATTCTTCTATAGATTCAGATCTAAATCACAATTTAACACAAAATACAACAGATGTTATTCAAGTGGCAGTAGAAAGTAATGAACCAGTTGATAATAATGAAAATCCCGATGTCGTTCATGTGGCAGTAGAAAGTAATGAACCAGTTGATAATAATGAAAATCCCGATGTCGTTCATGTGGCAGTAGAAAGTAATGAACCAGTTGATAATAATGAAAATACCGATGTCGTTCATGTTGAAGTAAGCTCTCAGATAAATAATAGTGGTATTATTGGTTCTCAACACATTAACAATCAAATCCCTCTAAAAGAGTCAGAAATAAGTACAAGGGGTAAAAATACAGTGGAGAGTGAAAAACGCGACCTCAATTCTGAGCGTATGAATGGCAATGCAGATAATAAAATTATTATAAAAGAATCTCTAGAAAACCATGGTACAAAAATCACGTCAAAACTATTGGAAAATGCATTACCTGCCCAACCAAAGCAAAACTATCAAATTTCATCTAAAAATCAAATTAATCATGCAGGGGAACCAGCAAATGCTAACACACAAAGTTTACAAACAACACCAAATATTATTCAAAAGATCACAGAAAATAATGGACCTGTTAATATTAGAGTTAACGAATGTGGAAATAACGTCTATGATTCAAATCAGTTAAGCTCTATTTTAACTCAGATACATAATGGTAGTATTGGTTCTCAACTTTTTTATAATCATGTCATCACAGAAGTATCACCAATGAGTAAAAATAATAATACTAGTTTGGAAAATGGATTTAACGATACTCAGATATGTCTGGATGACACTGCATTAAGTGAAATTAATGTAGTTGAATCTCTGAAAAATTATAATAACACCAGATCATCAATTCTAATAGTTAATCATGCAGTGGGACCAGCAGATGCTAACACACAAACAATAACACCAAATATTATTGAAGGGGTTACAGTAAATAATGGACCTGTTGATATGCAACTTGATAAAAATGAAAATAACGATGCTCCTTTGGGTAAACTAAACTCAGTCACTACTCTAAATGATGACTTTATTGTTGGTTCTCAGCAAATTAATAATCAAATCCCTCCAAAAGTCTCACAAATAACTACAATGGGTAACAGTACAATGAAAATTGGACTATACAACCAAATAAATAATTGTATGAAAGGCTATGAAAATAATGAAATTACTGTAGTCGAATCTCAAGAAAATTATGATAAATCTACTATCTCGAATCAGGTGGAAAATACAGTATCTGTCCAACAAAGGGGAAAAAAACCAAATTCACGGAAAAGAAAAAGTAATCATCTAAATGAACCCACAAATGCTAATACACAAACTTTACTAGGAATAACACTAAATAATGTTACAAATACTGAAAATATTGAACGACCACCTGTAATCAGTACACAGAATATGAGTATAGATTTATACATTACATTTTTAGAGCCAATGTTGTATTTTTTTTTTAATTTTTATTAATCTAGATGCAAAAGAGTCCTTTAACATTGATGGTGTTACATATGGTAATGAATATTATGCAGCCGTCATATATCACTTAATTCCAAGTATGTCACTATAAAAAATAACTTTTTAATTCCCCATAGTTTGTCAATTAGGCTAGATATATATGACATTCAAATAAATAATATGGTTTTAATTTTTTTATCAGCAAAATAATTTCTAAATCTATTTTATATTCTAGAAATAATAAATTTTATATTTTTTAGATCTTCATATTGATAAAATACAAAACCTTTTATATAAAATGTACATACACCAATTCTTCAAAAGGGTCGATTTTTCCCGTATCAGCAGTAATGGAATTATTTTCAAAATTAAAGAATTTTACAATTGGATATTTTTTCTTCCGTTTGGAACTGAAATGAAAGTTACGAGAATAGGAAGGTATCACATTAATATTTTTTTTATTAATATATTTATTTTATATACAGAATGATATTTCCAAGAGTTTCCTTCAGTCCTGAAAATCTAAATCTAACACATCGTTATCATTTCAGTATTTTATTTTGCCCTGTCAGAAAATTTGAAACAAGCGCTGGTGGGCATTGTACTACCAATCATGACAACGATTTAATTGTGCAAATCAATAATCACAATGGCATTCAAAATGGCGAATTTTGGCAAAGAACTGGAATACAATTTACCGAAGCAAAAATATCGAATGATGATTCCAATATTGGCAATCCTAATATTGTATATTTTAATATGTTTAGGATTAAATAATATGAAAATATTGTTTGGTTCAGTATATTGATTTATTTGAATAATATTATTCAGGGTGTACTTAAGACTGGCTGCAAGTATGTTATCAAACTCAAAGTTTGTGTTTACGAAGACATTGATATGGAGAATCCTGCTATTTACCCTACCTGTTTTATCGTTCCAATTAATATAATGCGTTTTATATGTGTGACTGCATACAAAAATCCAGCTGTATGTTAATTTTAATTGCTATGTATTCATTAAATGTTTATTTTTACATTTAGGTTAAAGCCCTTAAAATAAAATTGAACAAATATTCTCCTAATGGCGGTGACCATAGAAATAAAACATTAGACGAATTCGCAAATGAGGACATTAAAGACATTAATCCCGTCAGAAACCACAGTATTTAAAATAATAGTTTTATTATTTATGTATGATAGGCTGTCAATTGTGTCAAAATATATATAATTACTCTTGTACTGCACACGAACACAAATTCCGTCACGAAATTATCGATAGACTGGTCCCATTTTTTACATATGATCATGCAACAAGTTCATATATTGTTGATGGCACCACAGAAGCCTTATTAAACGAATCATTGTACAATGAAACACACACATCACATTTAGACTGCCTTCCTTATGAAAATGAAGGATTCTATTCATATTGCCATCAATTCACTGTAGCAAAAAGACAGTGACCTCATTTCCATATATAAACATACTCTGCTCAATAGTATGTAAATGTGTTGTTTGCTTCTAAAGAAATTGTGGTCTCCTATTATTTACTATAACTGTTTTTGTTATTTCCTTTGTTTTCCTGTTTTCAAGGTGTATTTTTCCGCAAATTCTGCTATTTCTATTCTAACAGGATTTTAGAGAATTCTTGTGGCAGTTTGAGAAAACTATTTATTTTAAATTATTTCTTTAATGTATTTAAAGAAATAATTCATATAAAATTAATGCATGATTATCTTATTATAGAGATTGAGTAGTCTAAATGTAAAATATTAAAAAATAAGTATATGTGGTTGTGTTTTTAAAAACTATAAAGGGAGAAAAAATTTAAAAGACTGGAATTTTAATATATAAATTTAAATAATCAAGAAATGATATTCTCGACATCTTGACTAAAAGTTCGTTCATATCGAGTCTGAAAATTATGTCGAATTAAACTGTAGTAACTAAATGTAATTATCAAACATTTTAAGTCGATAATCCTTTTTGAGTTCTACTCACAAAAATACTAAATTTACATAATTCAGCAATAATTTGTGAATATACGAAAATTAATTATATTGCTTTTATTTTTAACAATCACGCGCACACTTTTCGCGTCGAGGATAATTTTTTCCAGGAGGTTATCAGACATGAATCAATACAAAAATACAAACCTTAAAAGTATTAAGTTAGATACCTAGCTTAATTTAGGATTGTAAATTAGTTCATTACATTATAAATGGAAAAAATATACAAGCAATATAATGACTTTTTTCCACTGAAGTTTTTCTGTAGATGTATGCAACGCGGAACATTACTATTGTATGATTATAAAATTTAGTTGTCAGAATGACTAATACCTCCAACTTTTTTTTAATTAGGAGCTGTTAGTACAAAAAATTTGCACTCACAAACTAAGATTGATTTTTTTTGTGACAATCGTCAAATTAGTACTTTGTCGCAAACCTATTATAGTTTGGGTTTTCTACTTGAATTAGTATAACAAAGATTGTGATTAATAAGGTAACACTAAATTGACTGTGGAAGATCAAAATCCGGATTAATAATTTTTTCTCAGCAGGGGGGAAATTTTTTTCGTTTGATGCTACAAAGAAACTTTAAATAGCGTGTGAGATCTATCATCTATCATATGCGGATCAGTTTATTATTATTAAAAATAATAATTTCAAAATTAGTGAATGCAATACGATATGTATGTTTTCTATTATGAAGGATATAGATGTTTAACTAGTAAAACTGACTGATATCAAATAGTATTATACATATCTGGCCTAATTTCCTGTGACACTTTGACAGTATGCTTTTGTAACATATTACTCTATGAAATAAATGTATTATTTAGCTTTGTGAAATAAATATATTATTTTACTCTGTGAAATAAATATATTATTTAACTCTGTGAAATAAATGTATTATTTAGCTTTGTGAAATAAATATATTATTTAGCTCTGTGAAATAAATATATTATTTAGCTTTGTGAAGAAAATATATTATTTAGCTTTGTGAAATAAATATTTTATTTAGTTCTGTGAAATAAATGTATTATTTAGCTTTGTGAAATAAATATATTATTTAGCTTTGTGAAAAAAAATAGTAAGCAATCATTTTGGATTTGCATTAACATAATTAGTTGTACGGATAAACTTAGACTTAGGCGCCTAAACTAGGCATTACAGAGTACTTAGTATTTATATTGATTAGTAGTCTTATAGAAACTCTTCATCACACCAAAGTGCTGTCTGAAGATTTTTTTCCTTACAAACTATGAATACCACAAAATTTAAAGTTTGTATAATATTAATCTGGCTCTAAATCAAATAGCATCACATAATTTTGATTTTAGTTTATTAAACTCTCATAACTCGGTTTAAAAAAATCTAAGAGATGGAGCTATTCTATTTATAAAAGCAAAAATTTAATTAATCGAAAAAAATCTTTTTTAGTATAAAAAACTTTATAGTTACTATTACAAAGACTCAATCTTCAATGCGAACAGCTAGTCTTACAACAGAAAAGTATAAAGAGGTATATTAAAAAGAATAAAATTTTTGTAAAGGATCTTATTTTTATTTAATTATAGTTATTCTGAGCTATTTGAGGATTATTTTATATTCCAGTTAAACTTTATGTTCCACTTTAATGATTATTTTGCATTTATTAGAATAATGACAAATAGACATACTATTTTTTGAGTTTTCATGTTTATTACTTATATTAAATTTTTTTATCATTTAAAGCTAAAACAGATATTGCAACTTTTCGTCTTTCATATTGTAAAGTAAGTTTAATTATTACATGTTTTCATGAATAATGGCGTTATTAATCGTTTAAAAATGATCTTAAGCTATTTTTGTGTGTATAAAAATCCTCTCATCTTTCATTATTAATCACAGATATTTATTTACAAAACTTTTTATTATTAAAAATTATATATTTTTTATTATTAAATGACTATAAAATTCCACTTTTGAGTCTCAAAATTTTTTATATGATTCGTAGGGGATACGCCAATAATAAGGACTAAATATAGTTTAAATAACTTTTTCTTTAATTTTAAACACTTTAAGTCATTATATAAATAAAAATTACAAAATGTTATTGGTTTAACTAAATAAAAAGAAAAAGTATTTTAAACATTTAAACCTTTGAGTGATAAAAAATTATTTATTATCACCAAAAAGCTCATAATTTATTTTTTAAACTTTATCAATACTAAAACAAAATTTCTATAAAGTAATCATTCAATATTTATTAATAATTTGCTAATACATTGACTATATCATTTGTAATTTGATATATGAACCCATTCAAGTTCATAAGTAAAAAAATAGATGAAAAGTTATTTTAAATGCATTAATAATATTTAAAATAACTTTTCAGTCATAATTATTTATTTTCAGTGATACATCTATATTAAAGCTAATTTTATGTAAAATATGATTACAATTGTGACTTTTTTATACACTTTAAAGCTTTAACTTTATCTTACCAATCACCTTAAATACATTATAAATCAAGTGATTTTTACGATCTAATAGACTACTTGACTTTATTTGTAAATCATTTTTTAATAAAATTGATATTAAATCAAAAATATTTTCATTTTTTTTAATTATAATTTAAAAAAATTCTATTATGATGACTTTTGGCAAACGCCGAGCTTCAAATGAATTAGTAATTAAAAGCATTTTACTCTTTGTCAATTTCTAATTCGTGTTGTTGAACTTATTCTTTAATTTCTGGCTACTGTGCCAGTCATAGTCATTTCTGACACATTATTTGCATAGTTTGGTAGCAAACAAACTTATTTTCTAGAAGAATTTGTCCAATTATTCTTATTATTAGAAACACAATTTGGCTTTTAGTGGTGTAGAATAGTGCTTGCTGAGAGCTTGTATCAATTTCTAGCCTCGGTGCTGCTTACTTGTTCAGTCTTTCTAACGTACTTAATCATAAGTTAGTATGAACACTATGGTTATTGCAAGTTTCTATAAAAAAAAGTTAAAAATCATGCTGATAGTGAGAAGAAACTTGATGAGAGGGGGAACTCAAATGATGATGCACAAAGTGCAAATTCCTGCCTCGTTGTGGTGATTCATATATATACGTCTGAGAAATGGATAGGGTTTGAATGGTGATTGTCCCAAAACGAGGACGTTTAGTGTACTAAACTCTCACACTACTGCAGAATAATAAGCAAGAGTTTAGAGGTGTGAATTAAGATCATTAACTAAGCTAGATGGCTAAAGCACTTTTATTGAAGGAAATCATGTGAAGCTTGAGCTTCACATCTAAATAAGCTGAGCTAATTATTTTACTTTGTAATTAATAAAAGGTATTTCCACGAAAAATAAATGCATTTATTTTTTAACTTATTTAATGAATAGATTCTGATGGCTGACGATATTTTAACTATAAAATTTATTTGAATTCAGTAATTTTAGAAAAAAGTTAAATGTGACGATCTCGTAGACATCGACAAAAATTCGTACAATGTCGCGAACGCAGAAGTGATAAATCAGCTACGAAGATGTGTTTTTATGATTACAAAATTTTCAAAACGTCAGAGAATAGTAAAATAATATTTTACAAGAATTATATGCTAAATATCACTGTGAAACTGAACAATGGAGATATAGCCGAAAATGTAATTCTAAATAATTCACATTTGTTGGTAGGATTGAAAAAATGTCAATTTTTATAATCATTCTCATCGTCAAGTACTACCTGAAAAAAATTTCAAAAATGTTTTTAAAAGGAAATGAATGATTTTTCTTTTAACAACGCATAATAATTTTAGAAAGTATATCCAGTTTCTAATATTTAATCTCCGGATCGCTTTCGGAGTCTAATAGACCCACTTTATACGATAGAGTATAGCACTTAAAGCTAAGTGATTATTCTAAAACTCTATTTTTTCCTCTATTAATAAATTCTCTGTTTAAAATTAACTTAATAAAATTAGTTTACAATTAAAAAATAAAATCAAATACATACACCTAGCGCACTATGGGGACTGAAATAACCCATATTTTTTTGTTTTGAATTTTTTTTAATGATACAAAAATATTTAAAAAATTAAAACAAAATCTATTGATAGAATAGGATGATATTGCAAAATTTGTTTGTATATATGAGGTGCAACGACTTTAAACGACAGAAAAATCCAATCGTCGCGGGTATCTTTGACAATGGATCTTAAAAAATGTAAACAATTCCATTGTCAGTGAAATTGGCAAACCTATTTTTTCTAATTTATAATGTTCTGAAATAAATTAAAGTTGAAATTTATATATTGATAAGAATAATACTATCTAAGTAACTGATGTATGCTAAAACATGTAAAGAAAATATATTTTGTAATGCTTCTGTCTTATCTGTGTACGAAACTTTCATAATTCACAAAATCAAGTAATGTTTTACAATATTTCTTGAGTTTGAATTTTTTTAAGTTGTTATTTTTATTACCACCTATTTGAATCTCATAGTGATTCGACGACCTATCATGAATGAAATATAGCGTATGATCCAGAACTTCCGATGCGGGAATTAAATAACAACATTAATTATTCCTTAGATTAGGGGTGGACAAACTATGGCCTGCTGTCATAAATAAAAAATACTAGTAATGACATAATATAATTAACTAACTAAATTGAATTAACTAACAATTATTTTTATGTTTCACAAACTATAAATAACTACATTTATCATTGTTAATTTTTGTTGTAATTTTTTAAATAAATTAAAATTTAAATCTAACGTTTACTGTTACCAAAGAAGTGATCTAAAAAGGGCTGAAGTTTAATATACGCCCCTAATCTCTTGGCGCATAAAACGGATTAACCCATATAAATGTTAAATTTCCTTGTGTGGCGGTGGATTTAGTTGTTGTTAATATATTAAGTAATAATGTTTCTTCCTATGAAAAATTTTGTAAATATTGTTTGTAACGAAGAAAAATCCATAGATTTTTTTATGAGAAATGGAATATTGAACAAACCGCGTATCTGCTCCTATTGTAGCCATGATGGATTTTCTATTTATTAAAAAAATTGGAGATTCTCTACGAGTTATGTAGAAAAGAAGTACCCATATTTAAAAATACCTTCTTTTCTGTATCAAAAATTAAAGTGAATGAAGTTTTCGAACTGGCATATTATTGGTTGGCTGGTGTCGAATCCCAGCAACTAACAATGATTACTGGTCATTCGAAAACAACTATATGTAGCTATTCCAAGTACCTCCGGCAGTTAGTTGCAGATAATTTAGATTTTGAAGATATTATAATTGGCGGACATGATATAGTTGTCAAAACTGATGAATCAAAGTTTGGCAAAAACAAATACCATCGAAGACATCCCGTTAACGGTGCATGGATCTTGGCAATAGTGAGCGTATTAAAGAAAGAAGAATATTTCTTATTGGGTACTTAATAAAACGGCTGAGACGTTGCTATTCACAATAAAAACATACGTGAGAGAGGGTTCAATAAAAATTACTGATTGTTTCTCCAGCTATAATAAGTTGCAGTAATTTTATGAGCATCTGCAGGTGAATCATAGTATTGAATTTGTAAATTTAGCAACTGGTAAATCAGCATAAGAGCCGTCAATGAATTTCTATGAGAATTTCAAAAGAGAAGAAAAAATGTAAAAATTTTAAATAATGGTTTTTTTTGAAAGTCTAAAAAACTTTTATTATATTAAATCTATCATTTATTCTTTTTATAATTTAATATTTGAATACAATTATATACACCAACTGCTTAATCCGCTAAACCGTTTTATGCGCTCTGGATTTTGAAGGCGTATAATTAAACCAGACCCATAAAAAGATCACGTTCAATCCAAAACTTAACTACTTCTCATCGCGTTTAAAATCAGCTGGCGATTGCCTCATTTTGTTGCGTAGACATATAATTTTTCTGGTTATTTTATGGGCTAAAATACCTGTTGATTTTGAAATCAAAAGCTTATATTATTGAGTTATTTCCTCACATAATGAGTTTTTTTAGTAATTTAAAAGTCAAGAAATATAAAATATAAATGCTATATTTATAAAAAAGACAGTACAAAAGTTTATTTCTTAATTAACACTAAAGTTTATTTCTTAATTAACGCTAAAGTTTATTTATATGCCCAATTCGCCATGACAGCATTGCAACCTTTAAGTAAGATAATTAGAAATTTCAAACGAAGCTCACTTAATTTTGGTAAAATTTATAAAATGAGGAATTATAACAAAAGTATTTGATCTGGTAAATAACTTTAATTAGAAAAAAACTGTTTTAACAAAAACATCAACTATACAAAAGAACGTGACAAGGGCTACTTTTATATTTGCCACAAAAATTATAATAAGTAACAAGTCCTTTAGAAAAGCATGATTTATTTAAGATTTCATGATTGATGTATATTTTTATTGAAGTAAAGAATTAAAAAGTATAAGCCATTCTTTTGTCAGGAATAATCATTTTTGGTTGCATTGATGGAATTTTTTCGGATATTCATAAATATTTATTGACAACTAAAGGTACTTTTCAGTAAAGTTTCTCTTACTTTAGATCATCATGAGACTGCTTGGTAATTTATATCAGAGAATTTTCTATAAATGGGATCGTTAAAAGTCACTTATACTGGAAAAGATTTGTAAAATAGTTTTACAACTAGTTTACTTATGCCGTGATTATGTTTGAATAAGTTGGCAAGTCATAAATAATAATTTTGATCTTTCTCTTACTAGAAAACATAATACACTTGCAAAGCTGTTGAATGATAAAATCAAAAATGAACGTAACTTTACAGAATATTGCCTTTTCACTGCAACATACACCAAGGAAAATTTGAAAATCACCGTTAAAATAAAATCACATTATGGATCTAGTGGCTCAACTAATAAATTAAATAAAAACAAAAAGAGTGAAGCACAAGCTATTTCGTTGTTTCTGGATGATATTCAGAAAGATTTTACTTATGCGCTTTACCGCACAAATATATTTTGGTTTAGTATAAAGAAAGTATTAAAAATAGTGTGTCAGCTCTCAAAGAATAGATTTTGTGGTTTCTACGAATGAAAGACATATCTTAGAATTTATCAAATTCACTAGTCAACTGATGAATTGGTTTTTGATTTAGCATTTTCTGTAGACGTAACGGAATGTATGAATTCAGCGCGAAATTACAAGGTAAAAGTCTGCTCACGATATGTACATGGAGGTAAAATACCAATTAAAGCTACAAAATTTTCGAAAACATCTAATTGAACAGTACTTATTTTCTCATTCGAAAAACGCATGTTTAAATAGCTATAAAAGCTTTTTTAGACAGGTACAGTTCTCAGTTGCTTAAAAATATGTGAGTAATTTAACAGACAATTTGCTGATTTTATTGCAAGGGAACAGCCGTTTGATTGACTTAGCTCACCTATCAATTTTAAAATTAAAACAACTATCAACGAACTTCAGTTGGAACCGATTGATCTGCATGAAGATAATTCTTTGAAAGTAAACCACTAATGGAATTTTATGCCTCCCTGCAATTAATAAAGAGATACTATCTCAAAAATTTTGCAGGAAAAATGTTTTTACTGTTTATTTTGACTAGTATTTATGACCAGACTTTCTCAATAATGAAAGCTAATAAATCTAAAGAACAGATCACTGACACAAATCTTCAGTCAATACTGAAAATTTCCACCATTAGCTTTACACATATGATAAATTAGTAAATGAAAGATGCAATAATCCTATTAAAATCTTGTCAATTTTTAAACAATGAGGTACTTTTTTCTTCAAAAGCAATGTGTTTCAGGTTCAGTTACTACTTGTAAGCATTGATTGATAACAATACCTATTTTTAAAATATTTTATTTGATTCATATTTCAAAAAAATAATTTCGGTCCTTTAAGCTAAGATTACTAAAAGTCCTTTTTCTACAGCGCTTGTTTTAGCTTTGTAAGACGGCAAGGCATCTTATAAAAATTAACTTTTTTATCTTAATTCTCAAATTTTTCAATATACTTGGTCAAATAAAAGATAATCTTCAACTTTTATATAGAAAAATTATAATGCAAAAGATAGATCGTAACGCGAAATCTGAATAAAAATGCGCAGGCGCCATTTTGTTAAAGCTTAGTGAGGAACAGTGAAATAAATACATGACAAAACTAATCATATTTCCAGGAATATGTTTTTGTAATAATTTCAAGGTACATAATATTATTTTCTATAAAATTATAATCACCACAAATTTTTTTCATACCAAATATTGTTAATTTGGTAAGTATTAGCCATAGAATATTCAATTTCGTTTTCTATGCTGCTTTATAAAACTTTTAATCTTTCAAAAATGTTTTCAGTTCTGAGTGGTACTAATCAATTCTTTCAGTCAAGTGTCTATTGAATAATTCTACATTGTTAAAAGTTAATGGTATTCCATTGATAATTTTTTCGTGTGCATTTAAACTCTCAATTGGGTATTTTGCAGATTTCATAAAATTCTCTTTAAAATATTTGAAAAAATTATTTGGGTCGATCTCTGGAAATGATGAGGCTTTTTTTATATATTTTCCTTTATTGTGCTTTCACATGGTTCATAGGAACTTTTTGCCAGTGAAATAACGCATTTTATAAAAAACCTGAATTTTTGGTTTTTAAACACTCGCTACTTAAGCCATTTTTTAGGTATTCTCCAGATACACTATCTGAAGTGAAATATACAGAAATACATCTTCTATTTTGTTGCTTTTTTAAAAGCAACATGTAAATTTTGTATTTAACAATGCGCGCGCTTGCTTGTCGATTTTTTGTCATGCCATACCTTGCCAAATAAAAGATATTCTACAACTTAAACTATAGGAAAATTATTTTTACAAATTATAATGCAAAAGATATTTACTATAAAAATGGAGTCATTAATGATTGAAATATTCGTATTAAGAAGCTTCTAATTGAGATATATTTATTTAAATTTATTAAAAAGCATAATATTCTTTAAAAAAAAATTAATTTGCAATATGTGGTAAATTAATGATTAGAAATAGTTTCAAATTTGTGGTAATTTTTTAAATTTTTATATGATCTACAGGGATTTATTAGAGCCACCTTTCTTATATTACAATTCGCTAAAGGATATTACAATCGTGACTGAAGAATTATCAGATTATTTAAAATTTGGAATGATCGATACGTGACTTTAGTTATATGAAGATAACAGATTAGTATTATATTTTTTCTAAATTATCGACTTTTATATTTTTGTTATGATCTATTTACAATATCAGATAAATTACAAACTAGAAACAATTAACTTCTGAAGATCTAAATCAGAGGTCGACAACCTACGACCCGAAAGCTTAAAGTCTGAAAAGAAAAGATATTCGAGTAAAAAAAATATATTTATGGCGGTCACTTTATAGAAAGTTCAAAATATTTAAATTTAATTTTTAAAACAACGGCGATATATAGTAACATTATATTTTAAAAAAAATAAGTTTAATAACGTTATTAGAAACTATTTTTCTTCGACAGATAATTTTTGTATGTGCGCAAATTCTGAAATAAGTTATGCATCCATGTCTAATTTTGGGGAACTAATATTTTTCACTTAATATATGCGCGATTCTAACGAAGATTCCAGAGTTAATATCGTTTAGCCGGCGTGGTTAGAGATTTTGCTTATAAGGGTCAAGTAGATTGAAAAATTAAACGCGGGTAGTTTCATCTGCCTATACTAATATACTAATAATATAGATTTTTTTAGTTTTCTTTATATTATCGTATATAATGCAAATTTTTAAATCTATAGCTTGTACTTTAATTAATTATTGAACTATTTAAATTTTTTAACTTTATTTTGGTAATATGTAAACAAAATAATTTCATTATCATTTAAAATAAAGTAGATTTTTCTGTTTCCTGTAGTATTATTTTGATTAAATTAAAGGTCATGGAAAATAGAAAAAAAAGTCGATTTAGAACGCCGAACTTTAAAAAACGATTGGAATCTACAACATTTTTTTATTGAAAACATTGACAAATACTAATTCTCTATATGTCAAGAAATTATCTAACATCAAACGACATTACGAATCTCGCCACAATAATTATGATACCGTCAGTAGTGCTTCACGAGTGAAGGAATTAGAACGACTAAAAAATAATTTAGCTAAACAAGCATCATTTTTTTGTCAAAAAATTGAAGAAACCTACAAAAATACATGGGCTAGTTATGAAGTTTCTCATTAAATAGCTATAAGGATAAAGCTATTTAGTGACCGAGAGTTCTTCAAGAGAATGATATTAAAAGTAGTTGATTTAGATTTAGTTTGGCCAGAGAAAAAAGAGTTATTCACTTAAATTAGTTTATCGGTGAGAACAGTAACTAGACGGTTAAGACATAGCAACAAACGTCGAAGAGGCCTTAAAGCACGTTCTTAATGGTCTGGAATATTACTTCATCGCTATTGGTAAAACCACCGATATTAAAGATACGTGCCAACTTGCAATATCTGTGAGAGGTGTAACACCTTCCTTAGAAGTCGTCGAAGAATTGGCCCAACTTATTCCTATGAAAGACGCAAGCACTGAGCAAGCTATTTTTAAAGTCATTATGAAATGAGTCAATAGTATGAATCTATAACTATCAAAACTTGTTGGAGTGACCACAGATAAAGCACCAGCTATGCTTTGTAAGAATAAATGTTTTGTTTCATTGCTATAGGAATGTCTTGGATCAAACCACAATTTGATCAAACTTCATTGTATAATCCATCAGAATACATTGTGTGCATAAACACTATGTTTTGAAGATATAATGGCAACAACTGTGAAAACAGTTAACTTTATTTATTCAAGAGGACTAAATCATCTCCAGCTTCAAGAATTTTAAAAACAAATTGAATCCGAATATATTGAAGTTACATATTTTTCAAACATTCGATGGCTTAGCTGCGGTAAAATGTTTGAAAGAGTCTATGCATTTTTTAGAGATTTTCACATTTTTATAACTTAAACAACAGGATAATTCTCACTTTCAAGATCTATATTGGGTTGTTGAATTGTCCTTTTTAGTTGTCCTTACGACACATAAATAACTTGGAAGCGGACAGATGGCTTAGTGGTATAGGCTTAGAACTCATGACCCCGAGGTCATGAGTTCGAATCCCCGTGCCGCCCACTGTTTCCGGTCTATCGTATCCCTTAATCCGAAGTTAGTAGGAACACTATGGTAATTGCATGTTTCCATAAACAAATTATAGTACATGCTGGTAGTGGGAGGAAGCCTGATGGGAGGGCGAAATCGAGTGCTGATGCACTAGGGTACGATAGTAAATTCCTGCCTCTGTTGAGGTGATTCCCATAGAGCCAACGTCCGAGAAATGGATAGGGTAGGGGTGGTGGTCGCCCCAAAACGAGGATGTTTAGTGGGTTAAATTCCCACACTACCGCAGAATAAGTCGGAGCTGGTGTGTGATGTCGTGTAGTTGGGATATTATGGAAAAAAACTCCGCTGCGGTGCCTACAGCGTTTAATGAAGCAAGTCTAACCAACTTGAACTTCACAGCCCAATAAGCTGCGCCAGGGGTTTAACCTCGTAACTAAAATAAAAAAAAGAAAAAAATAAATAAATAACTTGAACCTTGAACTTCAAGAAAAAAATAAACTAGTCATTGAAATTTTTTACCACATTGATATTGATGCTTTCGGAATGAAAATTCCGAAAGTGTGGGAATTACAACTTCAGAATGGGAATTATTCTCATTTTCAAAATCTCCATAGACATGAAAAATTGCTAAAGCAAATTTGTAGTCAATACTACTAAAAATTTATGAGACGAATTTGCTAATCGTTTCACAGACTTTCGTAGTTATGCAAATGTATTCAAATTATTTTGCAATGAATGCCATTCAAGTGCCTGAAATATATCACTTTTTATTTTAGATTTGCAGTACGATAGGCTATTGGAATCTAAGTTTTGCACCGAGTCTATTTTTATTTTTATTTTTATAAAAATTATGTAAACCTCATCAAAAACTGTAAAATCATTATGGCTTTTTTTTGAAGTACATACAGCTACAAACAGCTTTTTCCCCAAACTGAAATTTACAAAAAATGTTTCAAGAACAAGATTGATCGACGAAAACTTCGATGATGTTTTGCTAATGTCGCAATCTAACATTAAAGTAAAGTGGACTTGAAAAAATTATCCAAAAATAAACCATTAAAAATTATATTATAGTTATTTACAAATTTTCATTATTTTATCGTTCGTTCTTTATGGTATCGATTATGTGAAAAATATGATTCATTTTCTGCCTTTTTAATAAGAAAATACCTACACATTTTTAAAATATAATTATTTTTCTTTTATTTGATTAAGCTTGGCCCTTGAAACTAAAAATATATGGTTATTTGACCTTCATGCCAAACAAGTTGCCAACCTCTGATCTAAATATCTAAATGATAGTAACTTAAAAAAATAGCCTTAAACAATTTAAGAATTATTTTATACGATAAAATTTGGTATATAGAACCTAAAATTATAATGTTATCTATTTTTTAACATAATCTATTAACAAAAAGTATATAGAAGAATTAAAGTGGATTATTTATTTAGTAGTAGTTATCATAAGTCTCATTAAAATATACGCAATAAACATTGATTTATAGATTATAACATTAAGGCTAAGAATCAATCCCTCCCCATCGACATTACTCGATCACCGACATTTCAGCACGCTAGGCTATTGTCTTGACTCTTAAAATTTACTTATTCGCTTATTATTTTTTGTGAGTTTTTACATAAAGTTTTATTAAACGTGTATATAAGCCTTGTAAAAAATTAAATTATTTTTTGCATGTCCAATCGTAATTCATTTGTCTGCGGTATCATGCTGAATATGTCCATTTTCAAATTCCAATTTTTTATATATAAAAAAAAATATATATGATGCTTTATGCAGTTAAAAATTTTATTAAGAACAGAATTTTTATGAATTCTTATAACGTGGACATGTTCTCGATGTTGGAAGAAAGTCAAGTTTTTTGAAAAAATACATTAAATCTTGATAATTTTTAAAATATAAAAAATTCCCTGAATTTAGCATATGACGATTTTCAAGAACTTTGATGAAATAAAGCGTGTTACGAGAAACATCAAAAGCGTGATAACGATTGGTGCCGGGTGGTTATAAAAATTAAACTTCATATTACTTCTAGTTAAAATAATACAAAAAAGAGATTAAATAAGATTTATAAGAAATGATATCTTATGTCATCTTTCTGATAGCTTTAAAATCTCAAATTTTTATAATTTTTTGTAAAATACTCTATTTTTATATTTACTAAAAATCACATTTAATCTTATTTTTATTGAGAAGAGAAATTTGGGTTATTTAAAAATTTTTAAGAATGAAATCATATTATAGTTATATAATATGATTTAATAATAGATTACCTATCTATGTTATATGTTATATGTTATTACCGATTTATAATTTTTTTTAATAAAATATATGTAATATATTTTCGTAAAAAATATTAAATTATTAAAGAGATACAACTAACTGTGTTAGCAACATCAAAAAATATTGATTTATTAGTAGAACCTAATGTGATATGTTTAGGATCAAACTTTATAACTAACAGTGTATTAACTTAACCAGATATTTATTATGACTAACATAACGAAGGATTGCGATAGATTTAAGTCTAAAAAATATTTATATCTCTACATTATTCATTGCTTGTAATTCAATGTATCAATATATCAATATATTTTACGAATAAATTTTGATATTTAGCGGAAATAATTCCAAAATTTACAACATCTGTGGTCATCAAATTTCAAGGTAAGCAGTAAATTTAGAAAAATTGGTGACAAAGAATATATCCTTATTTACTTTATAAGTAATTTTTTTATATTTCAAAAAGTTATTTTCATAACTTTATAGATTAACTTAATATACTTAGGTGTATACATATCAACTTTTATAGTATAAATAATATTAGAATTTAAAGTTTATTGTAATTATAAATAAAATAAATCTTAATATATAATTACAATAAACTTTAAATTCTAATATGATGGTTGTTAAATTTTGATAATTTTCATTACATTTATGTAATAAAAATTTATTCAAAGAATTTTTTTTAAATCACTACGAAGCATAAATATCCGAACTAAAATTTTTTCCTTTATAATACCTAAAAAATATGTAAATATATTCTACATATAATAATTATTTTTGTCAAATAATATAATTAGATCAATTTTAATTTATCAATATAATTTTTACTCATTTCTCATATGAAATAATTACCATAAATAATTACTCAGTGCCAATATTCTAATTATTTGGTGTTTATTGTTCAAATAGAGCTTTAGGACTAGAGTCTGGTATCTTTTACATGATCGGCGGGAACAATAAAGTCTCGGGAAAGTTCGGAAAATTTTTAAAAATTTATATTATATTGACATAAAGTTTGTAGCTCTTTACCAAAACATGTTTTTCTATATATAAAATCTACTACATAGACAGGAGGAGAATCTTGATTCTTGTTGATAGCATTTCTATACTTTCTCTTAAATGCTCCCCGCGTGGTTTCAATTTAATTTGTGCGGAATCTTTCACGAGAAACAAACTTTAACTAGTGAATCATAATCCCGTGAAAGAATCCAAGGTCTGTGAATCGATTTTAGCAAGCTTAACCTTCTGTCCATATAGTTCACTCATCCTCAACAATGAATTTTTCCAAAATTTCTTAATTTCCTCCAAAAATTATTTTTTAAAAAACAATTTTTATCAATCACCAGATCTACCAATTCTACCAATCATCCAAATCATCCAATATTGTTGATTTTTAATATCCGACCAACATAGTATTATCATTTGCAGATGGCAGTCTCATCAATTTGCACAACTTTTCCTCCAATTTTCGAAAATTCACTACTTAACTTACATTGCATCACATCTCTTATAATTGACTTCCAGTCCGATAATAAGGTGCGGAATGATATGCCAAAATGTTTTTGAATGTCTTCATAGCCGGGTATATGTGGAGCGTGTGACTCCCCGGTTTTTAGCTTTTTTTTAGCTTTTTTTCTCCAAAAACAGTACCAAAAAATCAAGTTTGGTCTTCTCATCTGGAGCGATATAAAAAATTTCTTCTAAATATTAAAAAAAAATTCTTCTAAATATGAAAAAAAAATTTCTTTTAATCTCTTTTTTGAGGGAATCGTGTACAATTTAATCCAAGGATTTAACATACCTTTCTTCATTTCACCATATAAGAATGTGTTTTGTTACTAACACTATAAACTAAAATGTTTAATACATTTTTTAGTTGATGTATATAAAGTAAAACAAATCAATTAGTTATTATTTACGATTGTTACTCTGGCGCATAGTATATTGACAATATCTCCACATTTATTAGTTTGTATCATTAGATTTTAAGTTCAAAATAAGCTACAATAGTATTTTTAGTTTTTCAGATGTTTTTAACTAAAAAGCTATTCATCTAAATAGTGATATTTGACATTAATTAGTCAAAAGTCTCCTAAACTAAAGTTAAAGAGTGAGTATTAATTGGAAAATCAAAAAAAGACTAAGTTTATTCAATATAAAGAAGTTTTTAAGCAAAAAAAACCTTTAGAACCAAAAAATATATTCCATTTTAGTAAAACATGAAAAATAATAACAGGTACATAATTAACTTAGTGTGATTTTTTATTGATATATTAATTTTTTTTTTATTGTGATAAGCGTGTTATAATTTAGTTTAAATTATTTAATTTGTATTTTTTATATATTTTGAAAATAAAAATTTTAAATAATTTTCTGTTTATATATGTAATAGTTTATCCGATGCTTTTTGGCTCCAAAAAATGTATTATCTATTTGATAACTTTCAAAAATAATATAAAAAACAAGAATTTTAACAAACTTTTGAATAAAACCACATTATGAAAAATAAACGCTAGTTATATAAATGTCACAGTTGTAGTGTGCCACCTAATACAGTAACATAATAGAAAAGTTGTTCTAGAATATTTGAATGAAATCTACTTAAATTTATAAAAATATAAAGTGCATAAAAAATATATAAAAATTAGATTCTAATCTAATTATATATGTTTTAAAAACTTACCATACACTTCCATCTCGGGATGGAGGGTTGATCGAAACCACGCTTCTTGGAGGTGGGAGTGAATATATTCTAACCGAATTCCCTTTCTTATTTTAATAAGACTGGTTTTTAAAAAAAAAACGTTCCAACAATATTTGATGGCGTTGGAATGCTTGTTACGATCAATATATCCCCCCGAATGATTGATGGTTTTGTAGTCAAAACCATAATCTCGGAGCGTGTTGTAACCTCCCATTCGTCACTATAAATAGTTGCATCTAGAGTAACTTCATTTAGAATCATGGACACAAGAGTCCTGGCATCCCTTTTTCTACATAGAAGTATCGAACTTCTTCCAGCTTTCTTCGGTTGTCCTCTGTTAAAAACATAGGCACCTGCCAAAGACGCAAGGCCCATCTACTCTATTGCCATATCGTTGTTTTTGTTAACGATAGCTTCTTCGTCATCTAAAAAAAGTGAACATCTTTTAAAATTTATATAATTATTACCATAAAAGACCTCAGCATCGGAGTCTGATGAGGCAATATTCACTGTTGCTTGGCGTAACTTTTTTAAACAATAAAAAAGTTTAATAACTAAAGTAATTACTATTTGGAACAACTAGAGGTCGTGAACCTTCTTATCTTTCTAAAATCTTCATTTGTCGAAAGTTAGATATCGACTCTTGTTGAATTTGCCTTTTCAACGCAGCCAACTTTCGCCGATCTCCAGAACAAATACTCAACTTCCAAATTTCTTCCGGTTGCCGAAAAAATCAGAAACGACATTTGATTTTTGATTTTTGCAATCCAATGCAAATAGGTTAATATATCAATATTTTTTCTCAATGAAAGAGAGCATTGTGTAGTCTAGGCCCCAATAATAAATAATTTTAATTATTTTTTTATATATAAATTATGCGACGCATTAAGGGTGACCGAAGACGATAAAAAGAAGGTACCCTTGTAAGGAGACATCTTCATTTTGCAAGTTATACTATAATCTTATTATAATCAGAAAAAATACCAAATAACTTTTTGCAAATATAGATGTAGATGTATTGGGATGTAACTCCGTTCCTTTGATAGAGCAGAGTTATGCTTACAAGGATATTCATGTTGCATTTTTTGCTAGAAAGGTAGAATAAAAACAACGCCTGTTACAGTGTCCGCATCTTACAGGGCGGCATGTATAAGTTTAGATGTCACAAAAAAATTGAAAAATTGTTCATAATCGTTCTCAAGATCATATAAATCGTCTTCATTTCTGTTGTGTTAATGACTCATTTTCCTTTTTCGGAAAACATAGAGGAAGTTATTTGATGTTACTTTTGTATCGGCTATAAACTGAAGAATCGGTATGCTTTTTGTAGGGAATCATTTAATTGCGTGAGTTTATCAGACAACTCGCGCAACAAGAATAACTGATTTGGCAATAATAAATAAGATACTAAGTCTAAGTCAAAGAGAAGGAGAAACTTTTGTCATATGCTGATTTTAGCTACAAAAGAGATAAAATCAATGGTGATATAACAAAATGGAGATGTAGAAATAGATCTTTCAGACGTTATCTTCATGAAAATAACGCAGGAATATTTACTATTGTCAAAAAACATAATCATGGGCCTGACAACAATGCAAATTTAAGGCTGACTGCAATAGCAAATATAAATAAAAGAGCTATTGAAACAACGGAAAAAACCACAGACATTTTTGTGGGTCAGCTCCGAAATATGAACCCTGAAATTTTTGAAAATATTTTAAAATAAAGCTCTATAAACGATAATATTACAAGAATAACGAATAAAAAATGTGACAACATAAATAGTGTTTTTATTGAAGATCTACCTGATATTTTAAAAAAGGATGGTAATGGAGATTTCTACGTACGATATGATAGCGGGCGTAAAGATCCTAATAGAATCATGATAATGCTATCAAAATTCAAGGAACATTATCTAATAAAAGCGAAAGTTATTTTTTTGGATGGCACTTTTAAAATATCCCCGCACGAATACTACCAGTTGTTTTCAATTCATGTTTGTATGATGGGTAGATGTATTCCCTTTGTATATATCATGCCGAAAAATAAAAAAGAATGCACATATGTAATAGTTCTACAGAAATGTGTCGATTTGTTTGTTATTTCACCAGAAAACCTTATTTCTGATTTTGAACTGGGAATATATAATGCTGTTAAAAAAGTTTTCCCCATGCAAGCTATAATGGTTGCTACATTCATTTTTGTCAAACAACCTGGCGAAGAATTCAGGGGTGCAATCTGGTAAAATTGTACAAAGAAAATAGGAATTTTATAAATGTCATGAAAAAATTACTTTTCGTGGCTTTTGTTAAACAAAAAGACGTGAAAAATGCATATTTATGTGTAAAAAAAGAATTGGAAGAATTTACCGACGACAACATCAACAATTTTACATCTTATTTTGAAAAAACCTACCTTAATTCTTCCGATTCAGACAACTTTTCTATGTTTAATATGGGGTTTTTGATAGAATAAAGAATCAGATCTCGTCGACAATTATAGTTTAGAAGCTTTTGTGTTATAATATAAGATCAATATTTTCAATTTTACATCCAAATATTGCATATTGAATCACTGGACTGCAAAAAGAGGACGAAATTTATAGAATATTGATAATACAAAGTCTTTCGGGTAAAAATGAATGGAATACAAAAACATTAGCCCTTATAAGAGAACTTTTCATTTTAAACCAAAACTACGATTCTACGAAATTCAGAATTTTATTAATTCGATAATAAAGCGGTATGCTTGGAAATTTGATTAAATTTTGTTTTTCGAGAGTTTTCGTTTTTTTCCGTGCGCGAGTTGTAGGTATCCCATTTTGATGTTACTTTTGTAGGGAATCTTTTAATTGCCGTGACGACAATAAAACAGCGCCCGACTTGCAAAACAAAATCCAAAAAGTATACGTGTGGTTCCATATTACCTCCGTGCAACAAAGTTGATTCTGTATATAAGTGATTTATTTAAATTAATAAGTCGATAGCAACTTGAATTAGATTTGTCAATGTATTTTGACAAAATTATTATACAAAAGCTGTAAACTAAAACATATTTCCTCATATTGTTTAATTTCCAAAAGTCTCTTGTTACAAGGTTATGTGATTCTTCGTCTTTTTGTACATTTATTATGTATAAAAATCTCCGATAAAAAACATTAACCACAGTTGTCCTGTCGCCATCAAAGAGGATGCCCCCAACAATGCCACTAAGTGAATCATTTATCTATTTTTTTGTATATTAATATAACTCATATGTTTTTTTTGAAAAGGATTTTAAAAAGATTTTCTTGTAAGAAGTCGTCAAACACAATCAAACATAAAATCTAAGTGTACTGTTTGTTACAAAAAATACTATAAACGTTTGGTGTTATTTGAGTAAAGTAATAGAAACTTTAACAACATAGCTTTCCTGTTTATTTTCCAACATCAAAGTGGACGTTTAACACATAAAGCATCAAGTTTTATCATAGTTATTGATTAATAATTTTTTTCTAAAAATCAACATATAACTAGTTTTGTTGCTTATAAACTATAAAAAATACAAATTAGATCATTTTAACTAAGTTATAATACACTTATCACTATAAAAAAAATAAACGATAAAAATTAATATACCAATAAATATTAAATCAAATTATTATTTATTTTTAATTATTTATTGTAATCAAAAAAATATTTTTTGTTTCTACAGTTTTATTTTGCTTATAAACTTAGTCGTTTTTTATTTCCCAATACTAACTCACTCTTTAACTTTAGTTTAGGAGACTTTTGACTAATTAATGTCAAATATCACTATTTAGATGAATATCTTTTGACTTGAAAACATTTGAAAAACTAAAAGTACTATTATAGCTTATATTGAATTCAAAATCTAATGAAACAAACTGATAAGTCTGAATATATTGTCAATATACTATGCTTGAGAGTAACAATCATAAATAATGACTAATTGATTTGTTCTACTTTATATACATCAACTTAAAAATGTATTTAACGTTTTAATTTATAATTACAGTAAAAAACATATTCTTATATGGTGAAATGAAGAAAGGTATGTTAAATCATTGGATTAAATTGTACACGATGACCTCAAAACAGAGATTAACAGAAAAAAATTTTTTTCATATTTAGAAAAAAAATTTTATATTGCTCCAGATTAGAATACCAAAATTGATTTTTTTGTACTGTTTTTGGAGAAAAAAATTAAAAAAACGCTAAAAATTGGGGAGCCACACGCTCCACAATAGCCCATAGCCGAAGTAGAGATGCTAGATAAAATAGACAATTAGTAGAAATCCATTCCAAAGTAAGAGTCTCGACCATTTATAGATTAAGCCGTCTCTTAACCAACTTTTTTTAAAAAATAAAAATCATCAGTAGTATCCTTTTGCACACATAAACTCATTTGCTCGCCACAACATATCCGAAAATCATTCAATAATCCAATAAAATGTTTATGGTGTACTTATTGCCCTCTCGAAATAATCTATAATCGACTATGTTGATACTGCCAATATCAACATACTCTAAGTGTATTTCGAAAATTACACGTGACACTTTCTGAACCCGAATATTAACGAGTACTATTCAATGATTACACTGCAACTAGGACTTTAGCCTGTTTTAGAGCATTTTGTAGAGCATGATGTAGATGTGAGAAATTTTTTTGTTGGATTCACGCATATTTAGTCATTCAAGATTTATAATCTTTAATGGCTAATTATTTAACAATAGTGAAGTCTAAAGTATTAAATAGTAGTAATTTTTTACATATATGGATGCCAAAAAGTGTGTTTTCTTTATTTGCTTCCACACATCACACCGTAATTTGATAAAAAAAGAATTCTTTAAATAAATATAAATTATATAAAAAAGACTCAATATATTTAACAAATAATATTGCTATTATCGTAAATTAATAAATTAAAAAAACTTTAAGTTTAGAGTTATTCAATAAAAAATAGTATGTATTATAATAACGAAAGAAAGTCCATTAAATCAGCGCAATGTAATCCATCGTCAATTTACTGGGAATGCGTTGAATTGAGTTCATCCTCGTCAAATCTACCCGGAAGTGATAATATAACAAATTTTCAACAAAACATACATCGAGAACCAATGGATTTCTCTCCAGAATGCCAATCAATTATAATAGATATTAATAATAACAAAAATTATGAATGTCAAAAAGTTCGAAATATTAATTTAATTAGTGATTTTCTCGATAACACAGGAAATTTATACATAAATATTCTTTCAAATGATACCACTGACTCTAAAATTAAAGATATTGTGAGTGTATGCGACACTTTGGGGGATACGTTCGGAACTCAGCAAGATACAACGAACATTCTTAGTGATTATCCTGAATTCAATGATAATGATGATAATGATAATGATAATACAGCTATCCAATACATTCATTGTAATAGTCAAAACAATATTAATCAAAATAACTTTATTTGTGATAATCTATGGAATAACAAATTACTGAATAATAATATTATTAACTCTACTTGCGATAATCTGTGGAATAACAAATTATTAAACAATAATGCTAATATCCCACAAGCTCCGTATGACATCTACATGAATCCACTCGTTGATATGCAATTAGATGCATTTTTTGATTCAAATAATTATGAATTGAATAAAAATATCGATATCAATCAAAATCAGTCCTATAACCATCATAATATAAATGAAATTGAAATAAACAAATATTGTATATTATAATTTGTTTTGGATAAAAATTATAATTATATTTAGTATGTGATTCAAATAGAAATATATTGAATCATTGTAAAAATAATAGACCAAATATTATTCAAGAGGTCATGGAAAATAACGAATCTGATCATATAAAAGATGATAATTATGGAGACAACAATATCTTTTTGAGTGAGTCAAACGCAATTACACCCCAGGATGATAATGTTGTTTTTTCTAAAGAAATTAATAATCGAAAACATTCAAATAAATCTCCAAAGACTACAACCTTTAATAACACTGTGAAAGGTCAAAGCTACAAACCCTTTCAATTGTGTATGAATTATAATGTAGATAATGAAAATACTGCTGTTAGTGAATCTCCACAAAATCATCATAAAAAAACCACACAAAATCTATTGAAAAACGCATTATTTATTGAGTCAAGTAACAAAACGAAAATTTCACGGAAAAGAAACACAATTTCAAATCAAGTTATGAATTTTTATTCTCAGACTACTCAAAATCTCCAAAAAACACCTAAAAATATAAGTATATCTTATTATAAAAACTTTAAGAAACAGCAATGTTGATGATTTTTATATATTCAGATGCAAAAAATTCTATCATAATTAATGACGTTATATATGGAAATGAATATTATGCGGCCGTTATACATCATTTAATTCCAAGTATACCCTAATTTAAAATAATTTTTATAAATCCCCGTAATTTGATAAGTAGTCTAGATATATGAGCTTTAATAAATCATTTAGTTTAATAAAATTCTTATTATCTTTTTTTATTCTTAATCAGTAAAGTAATTCTTAAATTTATGAAATTTCACTAAATTTATTTTTCTATAAATATATTTATAGATCTTCATATCGATAAAATACAAAACCTTTTATACAAATTATCCATATACCAGTTTTTCAAGAGGGTTGATTTTTCCCGTATCAGCTGTAATGGACTTGTGTTTAAAATTAATGAATTTCACAACTGGCTATTTTTTCTTCCATTTGGAAATGAAATGAAACTTACCAAAATGGGAAGGTATCAGATATATTTTTTTATTAATATATCAATTTTATATAAAGAATGTTATTTCCGAGAATTTCCTTTCGGCCCGAACATTTAAATCCTCGTCACTATTATGGTTTCAGTGTTTTGTTTTGTCCTGTTACACAATATTGGAACCATAAAAACGAGTTATCTCTTTATATTAATGATGACAATAGTGCAGCTGTTGAAATTAGTAGTGGCACTGGTGTTAAATGTGGTAAATTTTGGGAAGATAAAGGAATAGATTTTTCCAATATAAAAATATGCAACGATAATTCTAATATAGATGAACCCTATATTGTACTTTTTAGAATTTTTTATCCTTAAGATTTAAAAATATGAAAATACGATTTATTAATAATATTATTCAGGCTCTACTTAAAACTGGTTACAAATATGTTGTCAAACTAAAAGTTTATCTTTATGAAGAAAATAATATGAGTGATCATAGTAATTTCTCTGCCTGTATGATCGTACCAATCAATATAATGCGTTTCTTATGTGTGACAGCATATAAAAACAAATTCGTATGTTTACGTATTATTTAAATAATTCTTTTAAAATTTTTTATTAACATGATTCTTTTAAAACTTTTATTATCTAAATAATTCTTTTAAAATTTTTATTATTAACATGATTCTTTAAAAAAATTTTTTATTAACATGATTCTTTAAAAAAATTTTTTATTAACAAGATTCTTTTAAAATTTTTATTATTTAAATGATTCCTTTAAAATTTTTATTTCTAAATAATTCTTCTGAAATTTTTATTATTTAAATGATTCTTTTAAAATTTTTATTATTTAAATGATTCTTTGAAAATTTTTATTATTTAAATGATTCTTTGAAAATTTTTATTATCTAAATAATTCTTTTTACATTTAGGTTAAGGCTATGAAAAAAACATTGAACAAATATTCTTATGATAGCAGTATCTATCTAGGTATATTTTCAAACAAAATAAAGAATACGGAAATAAAATTCATTAACCCTACCAGAAATCACAGTATCTTAATTAATACTTAATATATATATATTATTTTCATGTATGATAGATTGTAAAATGTGTCATGATGTATATAACGATTCTCTTGTTGCAACTCAAAATACATTTTTTGAAAACTTTATAAATATAGTGATTCCATATTTCGTATATGATCCTACAACATATTCATATCTTGTTGATGGCGACAATGACATGTTATTGTATGTTTTATTATACAATGAAACTCAAAAATCATACTTGGACTGCCTTCAGTACGAAAATGACGACTTCTATTCATATTGCTATCATTATACTATGTTTAATAATAATTGACTCAATTTCCATATATAAACATACTTTGTTCAATTTAATTTTATGTAATCTGTGCTTGTTTCCAAAGAAATTTCATGTTTACCTATTAAATATAACTATTTTTTGTTTTCCACTATTTTATTCTGTTTTTTAAAGTAAATTTTTATTTTGCTAATTTTACCGCTTTTATTAAACACGTTGTCTGATAATATTTCTAATAAATGCATAAACTATTTATTTTCTATTATTAAGTGCAATCTTATACCTAATTCCTGTAAATTAAAGCATTATTTGACATTAATAATAAAAAAATACTTTCAAGTATAAAATATTAGGCATTTAATCTATATGGTTATATTTTTATAAATTATAAGCTGTTAAAAAGTAGTGAAATTAAATTAAGTTATGGTAGTCTTTAATTTTAATAAAAAATAATAATTCTGGTATTTAATATTTTACCAAAGAGGTTATTTATAATGGTTGAAAAGGTTATGACAAATTACAATGTAGTGACCAAAATATAACTTCAAGACATTTTAGTTTTCCTAGTTGTCTTTAATAGTTTTATTAATTGAAAAATTACATCAAAAATATTGGCAATCATTACTTTTGAAAAATTAGCTTATTTGTATTCGACCTGTGTTATATCGAAATCCATAGAAAATGAGATTTTTATTTTCAATTATGTTTTCCAATATGTCCTAGTACAAAAAGATTTCATTTTGTTTTATTTATGAGGTAAAACTCATGGCGCGGCTTAGTGGGCTTTGATGGTTAAACTTGTCAAAATTGCTTCCTTTGGCGGTGTAGGCTCAACAGCAGAGTTATTTACTCTATTCTGCCCCCAAAAGGCTCAGGCGTATTATTATGCGGTAGCGTGGGACTTTAACCCACCAGACCTCCTCATTTTTTTTAATTCGACTATTACCCCTACCTCATCAATTTATTGAATATTAGATTTATGGATATCAATAAATCTAATATTAATTCAATTCACTCCTAGTGTGTCATCATCGGATTGCGCTATCCCATTTGTCCTCATTTCACAATAGGAACGTTTTATAGTTCTTATTAAGACATGTAATTGCCATAGTGTCCATACTAAATTCAGATTTCGATATTCAAATGACTGTATATTTAAGTGGGCGGAAATGAGTCTAAAACCCGCTACTAACGGTTAATGAGCACTATCCTATATTGCAAAGTCACCTGTCTGCTCATACATATTTTTCGTGTAATATAGCGAAAACATATTCTCCATTAACTTTAACTTTTACTGTGTGACTTGTATAAATTTTTGCAGTATATAATGTGACTCTAAGTTACTTTTTATACTTCAAAGTCTGTTAAATCAGTCTAAGTTGACACCACATCATTTGATATAATTTACCTAAATACACGAAACTTGTATAATTTAAAGGTATTAGTTTACTTCTGAATATTTTATTTCTCGTTAATAGGTGATGCCAATATAATAGTATTTATTTTGTTAAATGGTTAATATAAATTTTCGGTTAAACTTCAAATTCTATCTCCCGTCGGCAATACTCGGTTACAGAAACTTCCCAACGATGTGTTATTTCCTTGATTCTCCAAATTGGAATTACTCTTCTAGTATTTCCTTATGATTTTTCATTAAGCATGTATGTAAACATTGTGTAAAATTAATATATTTTTTATATGATTAATTGTAATATGTCGGTATGTGTTATCACGTTGGATATATATTTTCCAATTCTAAGTCAATTTATATTTAAAAATAAATTGATAAATTTATTATATATATATATGGTTTATGCAATTAAAAAACGTTTGTAGGAACACAATTTTTATAAACTTTTCTAGCGTAGACATTTTCTCGATGCTTGTAAGCAGGTTAAGCTTTTTTTGTAATTAATATATTAAGTCTCCTTGATGATTAATGAAATAAACAAAAATACTCAAAATTTAGGCTGTGAAGATTTTCCAGTGTAGAATTTTAAAAAACACTGACATTTTGCGTTGACGAGTATTGCCGATGGGTTTAAGAATTGAATATTCACCAAACTCTCATCATGCTACTAATATTGCATAAACTAATCTACATTATTTGATGTGGTGCTATTATTCGTATAATAATAATATTGAATAACTATATTTAAGAGAAATAAATCGAGCGCAAGGAAAAATTATGCGAGGCTCGTAACTGAGTCGGTAAGTTTCGGTGACTTCCTCCAAATAATTAGAAATTTGTTATGATGCTACAAGTTATTTTAACTGATAAAAAATACATAATTTTTATGAATTCTGAGTCTTATTAAGCTATGTATAGATATGACAAACGTGGTAATATAGCTTGTGACGCTACATAAAACCATTTTTTAACAACTCAATCACTCCGACAATTTTTTTATTCAGTATTTATGTGCGATATTTAGCTTACAGAATAAAAATCACTTTTCAATAATTGAAGACAAAATTTAAATAAAACACCACTCAGAATACTTGGATCATGCGCCTAAAGTAGATTATAATTTATTTATAGATTATAATTTATTTTATAGATTATAATTTATTTTATAGATTATAATTTATTTTATAGATTATAATTTATTTTATAGATTATAATTTATTTTATAGATTATAATTTATTTTATTTTTCGTCGGCCTGCAAATGTTATGTTGTTTTATTACGTTTTTGCCGATTATTTAACATAATTTTTAAGTTTTATTCTATATATTCGAATGGTATAGAGTAGTTCATTTCGCAGTGTCAATGAGTGAATACAATATAGGACGCTTCAATTTATTAGTAAATGATGCCGAAAAGCTTAAAAAGTTTCTTATTGAAGAAAAAAATTTTTAATAATACAACAAAAAGATACTTTTGAAATTTTTCCACGATTATGGTAAAATTATTTAGGAATATTTGTAGGTCGACTTGAGATCAATACAAAGGAACATGGAAATTTTTAGATTTCCGTATAACTTAGAAATACACTTAGTAGCACAAGAAATTTCCTCGGTTTTTACTTTAGCTTGGAAAATTTTACAAGGTCAATTATTCACCTATAAAATTAATTTTTTTAGTTTACATTGATTCATTTTGCAGATCTAATGATCTAATAGCAACTTATTACTAAGGAGGGTATAGAAATAACTTTTTATTGGACACTTAGTAAAACGATTACTGAAATAGTTGCATCAATAAGGTTACCCAACAATACGCTAGTGGCTTGTTTCAACATTTTAATAAAAATTTGCCAAATTTTGGAAACTATTGGTGATGGTGGTAAAATCATCCAAATAGATAAATTTGTTATATATGGAAGATGCAAATAATATTGAGGGAGCTATTTAAAGGGGGATCTTAAAGAAACTGTAGTTTTGCGCTGTAGAAAAGGTAACTAATTAATAATCAGCAAAAGTAAAAAATAAATTGATTTAGTTTGGTTGAATGATGTTTCTTACTTGTCTCCCCAATTTCATTTTGCTTTTTTTTAATAAGAATCAAAAATGGTTTCAAAATTGTATAAAAGTTTGGTATGTAATCCTGATAATAACCAGCTAAACTATAAAATGTCATAATTTCCGTTAAGTTTGCTTGTTTTGGAGTCTTTACGAAGGCTGATACCATATCGTCAGTTTTCTTAAGCCCTTCCTTGTAGATAATATTCCCACAATATTTTACTTTAGGTTGTAAAAATTCATGCTTGTCTTTTTTTAGACGAATTGTGCTGTCAGCTTGCTTCTGTAATACGTGGAATAAGTTTTTTAAATGTTCTTCCTTTGATTATTATATCATCTAGGTAGCACACAGTCATTTTGAAGTCTTGTAATAACGTGTCCATAAATCTTTGCCATATTGCAGGAGGTGATATCATTCCAACAAATAGTCTAGTGTAGCGAAAAAGTCCTCAAATGTGTGTTTATTTTCGGATACTCTCTGTCATGTCTATCAATTTCTATTTACACATAGAAATTGATAATATCAAATACTAGAAAAGTTTGGCCTCCAGATAATTCCCCAACAGATCATGTATTGTTTGAATCAGATATTGCTCTGTGTTTAGCGCAAGATTGTTGGTAACAGCCAAATCAGAACAAATTTATATGTTACCATTTTTCTTTAAGAGAGCAATGATTGGACTTACCCATTCACTGAAGGATACCGGCTCTAAAACCACACTTAAGACTAGTCTTTGAATTTTTTCCTCAATCTTACCACGTTTGAAAAAAGAGATTGGTTGAGGTTTGAAAAATTTAGGTGAAGCTCATTTTCGGAGAAATATTCTTGCTTTGCAATCTCGTATTTTTTCTTGCTGCTTCGCTGAAACAATTTTTATATCTTAATTAAGTGTATCAAGTAAGGAATTAGAATAAACCATTTTTATCTTCTGTGGCACTCTTGGAGAATGTGCGGTAGACAATCACGTCTAAATATCGCAATGTGATTCTTCTTTGTGGCAGAAACATAGTTTAATTTTAAATATTACCACGAATTTAAGCATTAATAGCATAAAAGATGACACTAAAGTTATATATCTAAAAAAACAAAATTCGCTCTAATTTTCTAGTTTATTTATAATAAATAAAACACAAGTGCTATTTAGTGAATGAGCAATGTTCTTCATTGATAAATTCTCGAAAGCAGAATTGAACCACCAAGTGATTTATAGATAAGTATCTTTTGGGGTAAGGCAAATGCATTATATTTACTACAAAATTAAAAATGAGTGAATCCAGACTTTTTGCAGTGAATAAAAGGGACAAAAATGTTGTTTTTATTATATAAAATGAAGTTAAAAATAGTGTCATTAATTTATTGAGACGAGTAGATAAACCATTTTAATTTGACAGATGAAGTTCTTAATTATCGAATCGTGAATCATTCGTTGAAATCTGTAGGCGAAAAATCATGTGCGCTCAGACAATATTTGATCCGTTCGAAATCATCACTAAAAGAAATCAAAAGAAAAATGAATGGCATAACCGACGAAAAGTTATGTTAGATTCTTATTTAAAGAAATTTATATAAGGTCTATTCATTTAAACCCCACGCAGTTGTTTGAAAAAATCTTAGAATCTATCTCGTTATACTATTCCTTAAATTAGCAATTTTTATTATTTAGTCTAAAATAGTATTATATTGTGGTGACTATAGTATTTTAAGTCAATTCATTATCCTTACAATGCAGCATAATAGTTGAATTAACATATTCAAATTTTTTATCGATACAAATATCTAAAATACCATTTATTAAACGCACTTTTAACTTTACTTTTCGCTGAGAGAAAAGATAATTTAATAAATAATAAGAAAGGAGCATAACCCGAATAAATATTATCTCTTAAATAATGGTGGGGCTAGCATTTAAAGCAGCAGCCACCTACGGCGAAATCATAGGGAAAATTGATTTTAACGTATACAACTTCTAATATGGCTTTTTTCAACAATAAGTTCTTGCAAATCATAGAAGGTTTGATATTGGTAATTAAATTGTGACGAAGCCGAATAGGTCATCATTTTCAGCGATAGTGGGTGAATTCAGTCGTGGATAACAACGTATCAAATGAAAATAAATACTTTTAAAATAATTATCCCATTGTTCTGGTATTATCCTACCTCATTGTATATTTTAGCATTAAAATAAAAAGTTACTAGCAGAAGCAAATTATCTTATTATGTTGAATTCCATTTATTACATAATTAAAAAACTATATAATTTTTAAAATTTAATATTTAAAAAAAAATTAATATTTAAAAAAAAATTTAATATTAAAAAGAAAAATTAATATTTAAAAAAAAAATTAATATTTAAAAAAAAAAAATTTTAACCTGGTAATTTTATAGTTTTGATCACAAAATTCAATATAGAGTATGAAGAAATAATTTTGTGTCATAAAATTATGTTTTATCATAAAATTATTTTATTTTAAAATATTATACTTTTTGTGCAATAAATATATATAACAACACTTAATCTCCTTCATAATTGTAATATTTAATTAAAAACAACAAATATAAACTAAATTATAGCATTTTTAATACTTTTACAACGTGAAAAAGTTATTCTCAAGAAATAAAAACTATATATTTTGAATAGTAAAAACCTGTGACAAAAAAATTAATTAAACAAAGATTATTCTGTTAATTTTTCATATTGATTCACGTTTATAGAAATTAATTTTCATTGTAGCATAATAAAAAAAAATTCAGAAGCTAACATATCAAATTCGGTTTATTAAGGTTGCATAAAATAACGTAATTTAGAAAAATAAAGAGAGAAAATGAAGATAAATTAAAAGATGACGCAACAAGCATGCGCAAAAAAAATGAACCAATGCCGAAAGTTTATCTTGCCCAGCTTTATTTTCAAGTATTCATTAGTCATCATCATGTATTGATTCATATTTTGTTCAGAAAACAATTTTTATTTTTATCTTTATCAAAAATGAAAATATTAGTAATAAATGCGTATCTTAAAAAGATTAGAATTTACTATCGACCACGATTCTATTCCGAGTAAACGATTAATAAAAAATTATTTCTATTTTGTGAGCCAAATTTGAATAAAAAAGTCAGATAGATTGAGTTTGTAAAAAATTGTGTTTTTATAAAGAGCCACAAGCTATATGATTACCAAAAATTTGAGCTATTTGAGCTATTTTAGCTGATTAGCAATTATTTTATTTTATTAAAAATTAAAACTATATTTTAAAGAAATTATACGTGGTAAGAACGTGAACGAAAAAACCTTGATAGATATCACGCGCACGCATGAGTCAATATATCTTTGCACAAAATTATCACCACAAACTAAAAATAATATCTATTATTTAAAAAATAACATAAACTAAAAAAAAATATATATTAATTTTTGTAGAAATGAATAATATATATCGAATAAATGAATAATATATATAGAGTTTAATTATATTAATTTATTTCATAAATTAGAATTTTAAAAATAATGTAAATTA
>NW_027255012.1:0-65159 GCF_042242105.1 Pempheris klunzingeri
ATATCCCAGTATCATATGAAACGAGAAAAATATATGTATTACATCTATTTTCGCCTAATAAATAGCTAGACTTATATAAACTTTACATCCTACCTGGAAGTTTATATATAAACTTGTAGGTATTTTATACAGTATATCAGATTCACTACTTAAGTTACTTTGAAATGTTCAATACATCATATTTTCTAGTTCTAAAAACACTTTGTATCTCGTAAATTTAATTTCTCATAACTTGAGTTGAACCGGTAGATTTAGCTTCTTTAAAATTTATCTACATAGTTGATTTTTTCAGTTAAAAAAAACTTTATATTACTTAAAATACTTTTTTCAATTAGGTAATAATTTTGATGTGACTCGTGAAACATATAACAAAAGGAAAAATCGACACAAAAACTAATAACAATAAACTTCACTTTCCCTATGGAAGTAAACATTCCCATAGTAGACTGATACTGTTTGCTGTATCATGGCATAAGATAATAAAAAATTTTCCTCTTGTTGTCTGTATCACTCTATAATGTGTTGCTGATTTAGTTGACTTTTAATTATAGTTGTTGCATATCTTATCTAATAGTCAACATTAGCCTAAGAAATATATTAAAATATCTTCATGTAAAAAAAAAAAATTTTTGGGTATCCTACACTATCTGTGTCATCATCGTTACTTTTCGCCTAAATTCGAAGTTTATAGCGTGGCATGTATAGATTTCGTAAAAGTTTTACTTTGGAGAACATAAACGAAATAACTATGTTTGATTTTGCTTACTTTAAAGAAGACATAGATTATACTATCAAGGTTTTACAAAATATTGGCCTCATTAGTGAGTATAAGAAATGTTTTTGTGGCGAAAGAATGTATATATGCAGAAGGAAGGATACTGGTGATGGAGTACAATTCAAATGTTTCAGTTGCAATAAAAGCTGCTCTTTAAGGGAGAACAGTATTTTTGAAATGTGCAAACTCCCTCTATACAAAGTGTTCATATTGATGGTCTGCGTGATAAAGTATCCATTGTTTACCTATGATGAACTCCAATTTGAACTTGATATTGGTTCTTTTACATCAATAAGCGAGTGGAAGACGATTTTCCGATATTTTATGGCGTCAAAACTTAACGAAGACCTTTCCAAAATTGGCGGTGAAAGAAAAATTGTTCAAATCGATGAAACCGCCATTTGCAAACGAAAGTATAACGTTGGCAGAATATTGAAGAACCAACAGTATTGGATGGTGGGGGGTATCGATGAGGATGGAAACTGTTTTTTGAAAATTACAAAGGTGAGAAGTAAAAAAATACTAGAAGAAATTATAACAAATAATGTTGAAGGGGGGGACAACTATTTGGACGGATGGGTGGCGTGGGTTTAATAGCCTGGCCGATCTGGGATTTACGCATGGTACTGTCATCCACAAAAGGCGCTTTGTTTCACCCACGGGAATTCATAAAAATTAAATTGAAGCAACGTGGGGAGCTTTTAAGCGCAAATACCGAAGCATCACAAATAAACACCCCGAAACATTGCCTGAGTACGTAGCTGATTTTTTATTTCGGAGAAGATATTCAGGAAAGGAAATCAGCGTCTTATGCAAGTATATAATGAATTTTATTGTAATTTTATCATTTTCCGATTCTTTCCGAAGTTTTGTTTTTATTGCCGATGATGACACAGATAGTGTAGGATAGCCAAATTTTTTTTGGATGCAAAAAATTCAGTTTTTAACTCAGTAAAATGGAAATAACTAAAAGAATTTATTATACTTTAATAAATTTTCGTGAAAATTACGCAAAATATTTATTAGATATCCATGAAAAAATAATATTCTATAATTTCAAGTAATTTAAGATAATAATCACAAATAATCCTCTAAATTATTACTGTAATAGTTTGAGTTATGATTTTCCCATTAGATTGGCTAAATTAAATTAATTTTAAAATATCAAATTAGAGTCATTTTATATTGGAATTATTTCATAATATCGATAATTGACTACTTCTTATTCGTGAATTAAATAAATTTAATCGCGTCATCAAATTCTTTATAAGATGACGTATCTTGGAAGATATCTCATAGATTTCATAAGATTACAAGTCGGATTCCGAGAGTGTATGTAAACAACACAACATATTTCTTTATTTTACATTTAAAGAAACCAATCTTTTCTAATCTAGATTGCTTTTAAAATTAATAAAGATTATTTAAAACACAGCAGTATATATAACTTCTGTCAATTATGAAGTTATTTTGAATATTTATAGTATTCCATTTTGAATAAAGAATAAACTATACAACAGATATCATTCGCCGGACAGTTCAAAAGTGGATATTGAGACGACAACGAATCGCTAGATATCATTTTGTAGTTGCATAATATTTTTTATAATCTAGAATGGTATGAACAAAATTCGCCAATTTCCTAGTGCGCTTGCGCGATAAATAGATATCGCTGGTAGTGTAGAAAACTATAATTTTATATCGTTGAAACAATTTAATGATATTTTATAAAAAATATTTTTACTTGAAATATCATAATAACGAGAAAACCTAATATTGGAAGTGTCAAAATCGGTATCGCCACGCAAAACTATGCACATCGCTTGATAAAATTGAAAATATTGATTTTATTAAATCCCATAATCACGTTTTGTCGAGAAATGACATTTCTAAAATTTTATTGAATGCAAAAACAAAACAATCAGCATGGGAATGCTCTTATTCAGCTCACAAAGTTTATTCTGTTTCTACCAACTCAAGTAAAATTTCTGAACTACCAGTTATTAATTTAAAGAGAAATCTATCAAAATATCCAAAACCTTCGCAAGAGAAAATCTATATTTGGTGATAGTACCATGAGTTTTAAAGAGTAAAGTATTAGCTTAGCACCCTTCGCTTCAAAGAGAGAGTCTATGCATTTATGATTTCGGTGTTAAATCGGACAATAGAATTATTATTATTATTATAGGCACTCAAAATAATTGATACATCTACAAAATTCAATTGCGATTATTGCAGATGAAACAAACATTCAAGGTATGTCCCAAAGACTTTCTCCAGTTGTATATTTTACATGGTAAAGTACGGAACAAGAAACCATCCACTTGTTTATATCCTTCTTAAGATAAAAAATTGAATGATTATTTACAAGCGTTGAACATTATCTTCGAAAAATGCAATCATCAAGTTCCCCAGTATATCATTATTGATTTTGAGATATCTGTCTACGTTACTGTTAAAAAAGCAACGATATTCTTTTGTTTATTTAATTTTGGACAATCAATTTGTCGAAAATTACACAAATTCAGACTCAGTAACGAATTTTTGAAGAATACAAAATTCTTCAAAATTTTTATAAAATTTATTACTTCACTTTCTTTTGTTCCCGTAGAATAAGTTGAGGTTGAATACCAAAAGATATTATAAAGTCTCAAACTTTCAAAACATCAACTTATCTGTGTTTTTCTAATATTTGGAAAAAAACTAATTTAGAGGAACAAAATACCAAATCTAGAATTGGAATGCCTATTTTAGAGTTCTAAATGGCATTCAATTGACATCAAATTCGGCTGAAATATTCAATCGACATTTTTAGAGAAGCTAAAGTTTTGACAAAGTAATCTTGAAAACGATATCGAATATTATATGTCAAACTTATCAAAAACAACATCAATTAAGTATGAAAATAAACTTAATTTGTAGAAAGGTATGTGCACAAATTATCACAATTTAACCGTTTTGTAATTAATTTCAAAATTAAACAATTGAAAAAAAAATAAATTAAATTATAATAATATAAATATAAATAATATAGGGTTAATATTAAAGTCAATTTGACTTTATTTTGCGTTATAAACGAAACCATCACTGCGCATGCATATTGGCGAATTTCGCATTTTCGTGAGACGTCGACAAATCGCTATAAATCATTTTTTAGTTTCATAATACTTTTTCTTTTGTAATATTTTTTTTAATCTAGCATATCAAAATTATTGCATCTTATCTATATGGACTACACGGATTTTGAATCACCTACGTTGTTTCAATATCAGATGACTGTAAGATCTGCATTAATAAAATCAAAAAATTTTTATTCATCTTTTATGAAAAACAATTATGATGGGATAATTAGAAAGTCTATTAACTGGGATTACACTTGCAGTGATAAATCGCGCGCACCATTTTAAAATAAATTAGTGTTTATTAAACGATCGCCTATAGTAATATTTTTTGATTAAATTCATTACTATTTATAATAAATAAATATAATCTAATCTATACTTCTAGATATTTGACTGTATTAAATGTCTCAATAAACAACTTTGAGTGATGATCGCGCATAAGTGATTATCAATTTTGGACTTATGTTGGTGTTGTAAGTCACCTGTAAAGTATGTCAGTAATCATTATCTTTTTATTTATAATAAATATACATAAATACGTATGTTAACCATTATGCCTATATGATAGTAAGTATTAATAATATTTTCCGTAACACACATAATTCACTGTAGCTTTAGAGAACATTACATCAAATTGGCTGTCTGATTTGATTATTATTTCTTACATAATTCATAAATTATAATTGCTTTATAATTGACATGGTCCGTTATTTATCCAATTTACAAGAGAAATATGTTGGCAAGTTATTAACAAGTGGAACACAAATATATTCAAGTGTGAATGATTTTCAGTACAAAAAGTAAATCTGTAACATCTACATTATATTCACATATTGTATAAAATCTCCAATAATAATTTTATCCTATCAACAAAGATTAGAATTAGATTTAATGATTCATCTAAAACAAATATGGTTACAAAGTCTTGTTTAACTACGTGTTATAATAAGATATAGGTAATTTTAAATGTCGATTTGTACTATTAAGAGGTTATTAGTATTAATTGCATTACTAATGTTACTTTTAAGTCAATAAAGTACTTTTAATTGATTGTGATGTCACGCGTAACTATTAATATTTCTTTTATCCAATTTATTATATGGCTAACAATTAAATATAAAATTTGAAAAGAAATATTAGTTTTATTTGTAAAAATTATTTGGTTTTAGAGATACAACTTTTTATGAAAAACACAATTATTTACCGACATTTAAATCCGTAAACAGATTAACAAACTACCACGAACTTTTACGGTCAGTAATGTCGGCCACAAGACGACTCACCAAGGTAAAAAAATTTTTTCTATAATTTAACCACAATCTGCTTTATATACAATGTAATAAATTTAGGAAATTGTTGAAGTTAAAAAATCCAGTATTAGTGAATGTTGTGAAGTTAAATCAGACGTTGAAAATATACTTTCGTGGTCTTGTAGAATCAAACCTGTATCTTATGAGTTAACTATTCAATAATTTAATAAAAATATTTTTTAGTCCTCATATCCATATAGTGATTATCAGTTTGATTTTCAAATGGAATTTCCATCAGAATATCCTTTGAAGCCACCAAAGGTATATAAGTGGTTAATAATAATATGATGCCTCAATCTAAAATATATAATTTATAAATAGATAGTATTTAAAACGAAAATATACCATCCAAACATTGATGAACAGGGGCAAGTATGTATGCCGATTCTGTTACCAGATAATTGGAAACCAGCCATACGAGCAGAGCAAAGTATAAATATATATAATATGAATGATTACCCTGTAGATAATAAAATTATTTATTATAGTTATGCAGTCAATTGTAGCACTTGTCAATGACCCACAAACAGACCATGCGATTAGAGCAGATGTAGCCGAAGAATACACTAAAAATAAAAAGAAATTTATAGAAAATGCCTTGGCACATTGTAGAAATTATGGGCATTTACCAGAATAAAAAATAGTTAAAATTATGTTACTACATTATCTATGATAAATTACTTATTTGATATTTTTATAATGTTCTTTTTTATAGCATATATATATATATTACTTTTCTAGTAATTTTGTATAATTAAAATAACAGATGCTACTAAAAACTATATTTATCTTTTTTTGTTTAGTATCCAATTTTTTTTTCATTGAAAATTTGATTTTCATTCTAAAATGAACATTTCAATTGGTATTTTGTATCGTAAAAGTTGTGCTGAGGTCTATTGCACATGAAGTTTATTTATAAAGTAGAAGTGTAAAGTTATTTTTTGTAGAATATATTCTAATGATCTAAATATGAGAAAACTGTCATTTAGCAATTTTGACACTATATATGTATATTCACAACTTACATTGTACATAAAGAGGAATTCGAGTTATTAATTTTAACAAACTATGACTATGGCCATTACATGATAAGATAAGATGATAAGATAAGATAAGATATTTGATTTTTTTTGACAATGTATTATTGCATTTTATTGAATAGTTTAATGTTTTTACTTAGAACATAGTTGAATTTATAGCTATTGAGTTGTGCTTTGTTGGGTGTACTACATTTTCCTTCTGTGTTCATCAGCGATTACTTGCATTGTTTATAACAATACAAAAGCTTATTACTGTAGTCAGCTTGAATATATCAAGTTTCTACCAACATAAGTAGTGTCACGAATAATACACTTTTCATAATATGGGTGAACGAAAATTCGACAAATATCGAAAATTTCTATATTTTCAATGTTGGAAAAGATATATTACTCCTTAAACTAGTAATTTAGAGTGTATTCACTGATATGATTAAGGCAATCGATTTAAGAAATTCTTTAGAGTTTTTAAAAATTTAAATCTTTAGTGACTATGGTAGCGAATATAATCTATTTCGTATTCGGTAGGAAATTTTAGGCTGTAATTCCGCCTCCGTTTTGTTCTTATGAAAGTATCTATGTTTTGGTGGTCAATAGTACAGTTGAGAGGCATTCATTCAACCATATCTAACTTTTTTCATAATAGTTTAAAACGTTTATGACAATTTAACCAATTTGTGAACCTCGTATTAGTCAGACTTGTTTTGTCAATTGTTGTAGGCATTTTAGTGGTAATTTATTATTTTTTAATGTGCGCTAATACTTTATAAACATTTTAGTCTTATTTAAAGATAGGTTAAATTTTGGGTTCTGTAAAAATACTCAAAACTTTATCTATGTGAAGCTTTACTCAACATATATCTATTTAGCATTAGTTTGAGATACTAAATTTTTAAAGGATTTCTACCAGTGACCATCATAATTCAACTCAACATATATCTATTTAGTATTAGTTTGAGATTTTAAATTTTTAAAGGAATTCTACTAGTGATCATTCTAATTCAATTCAACATAGCGTGTAAAGTCCATCATATGCAGTATTTTATTAGCTAGTTTACTAAAACTGGTGGCATTATAACAGATGACTTATTTGTATGGAATAGTATTCTTTTATCCCAGGACTAGGAGCTCAAATCCTGCTTCCAGTCACTATTTTCAAATTTTTTCGTGTCACTTAATCTAAATATAGTATTAATGCATCTATAAATGTATATTTCTATTAAAAACCTATAACTAGTGCTGGAAGTATACGGAACCTTGTTAAGATATTAAAAAGAGGCTGGTCCCCTCAAGAATAGGATTTTTATCGAGTTAAGATTAAAAATCCCAACTAAGTACATCGTAAAATGGAACTAATTTGACTTAGTTAAAGTCCACATTCCAAAAAACCATGCATGGGATTTAACCTTATATGTATAAAACTAACTGTAAATTTAAGGTCTTTAAGAATAAAGTGCTGTAACAAGATCAACAATCATTGTTAGAACAAAGGCTTTATTGTTTGAATCTAGTTGAACACCTTGATATGCAATGTGGCATCGTATCCTATACCTGATTTTTGATAGTTGTAGAATTTTCTACTAGTCACTCCCAACACCATTGGATGAATAGTTATTAAAAGATCTACTGGGATTTATCCAGACATCAACATATTCAGACAAACTCCCAAACCAGTGGATGGGCCCATTGGTATAAGCTATTAATCGTCAATAACACGGTTGTAAGTGTGAGTTTTGCTGCCAAACATTGTTTTCAGTCTTTTGTATCTCTTAATCCTTAAGTGAAAAGGACTTCGTCGTAATTACATTTCATATTTTATAAACAGTTACACGCCATGCTGGTAGTGGGAGAAATTAGGATTATATAATGTAATCTGATCATGATGCGGTAGGAAATTGGAGTAAATATCTTTCTCAGCGTGATGAATTTCTCTGAACCAAACAAAAGAAATAGATGCTGGTGGTGTCCTCCTCAGAACTAGAATATTTAGTGTGTATGACTCCCACATTACTGCAGAGTAATAATATAACATGTGCGAATGTAACATACGCTAAATGGCACAGCCTAGCAAACTATACAATAGACTTAAAGTTTGTGAATAAATATTACAAATACTTATAACAACTATCATTAAATATACCATATTTATACTTAATAATAGTCGGGAACCTATTGGAAAGGATGATCTCTGGCTTTGAAATGCGTAAACAAGATTTTTACCTCCCTAAATAAAAAAAAATGATACAATGAGATACCTGTTCAATAATATGAAGTGAATAAAAAGATATTTTTCAATTTTTCAAGATATTGAATTTGACCAAATAATGCTTCTCTATGATATTCAGGAGAAATTAGTAAATTTAATGATATATTAAATATTTTGATATATATATAATTCACTAATCATGAATGAGGTTAAATAGTTTGAGTACCCACAATAGCATGAGACATACTAAGAAAATAGTGCGATGATACTTATAAGAGCTTCTTTTGATCTAGAGCAAATCTAGGATCACTTTATAATCTACCAATACTCAAATTAATTATTTAAGAAATTGAATTTTTAAATAGTATTAAACGACTATGCTGAACGTTTTAAACAATAAAATTAAAATTTTTTGGTAGTATGAGCTCTAGACAAAAAAATAGCAAATTCTCGGTAAGAATAATCATGAAAATTATATTTCGATGTTGAATAGAACATTATATAGAAGAAGGTAACCTTATTTCTTTTGGGATATTTGATCAAACATTTGTAAATTAGTGGGAAATTTTTTTGGAGTTTTGATGTATAGAATTTGAAATAATATGCCGATTTCTTATTAAAGCAACCAAATCGAGAAAGATGTGACAGGGATACGTGAAAAGTAGTAAAATAACAGAGAAAAAATATTTAAGATGAACAATTTTAAATTACGATCATACTATACAATTAATAAATATCAAATCTACCAATTATAGTGATGTGTCTGCTTCAAATTATGCATCGAATAGCAATGCATTTATATTTATTATTTTATACCAATCTAGTTTTTGACGACACAAACTGTTAATTATATACATGAAATGATTATTGTTTCATTTTGTATTACCTTGTACACCCAAAAGATACTGCTATAGAGTAAAAGAAAGATGTGTATCGATTGCCAATATCTTTTAAATGCAGAAGGGGAGAAAAGGCGCGAATTTTAAGTGTTGTAGGAGGATCAAATTATAATTTTTGATTCAAACTTATTCTTGATAACGAAAATTGTATATATATCTATATTTTTATAGATATTATATAGTTCACTCTACAGAACTATAAATCGTAGTCTGTATTATGTGAAAAGTTACTAGAACTACAATAATATTATTTAAGCAGCATGTAAGATAATTAATTACAAATTTTTGAGACTTCATTTAATGCATTAGTTTCACTATTTAAAAGTCGCCCTAAGAATCAAATTTAATTTTCATCAAATTTAATTTTCATCAAATTTAATTTTCATCAAATTTAATTTTCATCAATTTTAATTTTCATCAAATTTAATTTTGATCAAGTTTAATTTTGATCAAGTTTCATCAAATTTAATTTTCATCAAAATTTCCTGACCACCTTGTTTCCTAGATGACATATTAAGAATTATCTAGATATGATAACCACAATACGATGAATAATAAGATTTATTTACATATATTATTTTCTTTATGCGTAATTTTTAGCGTACAATACAGTTTATTTCCTTTTATAATTTCATTAAATAAATATATATTATTTTGCTAGAATTGTCGCATTTTGAGCCTAAGTGTAAATTTTGTCACCATAAATAACTACATTTTTATGAAATTAAAGTATCTTTACTGAAAAACTAAATTCTTCATTTTTGTACCACACACGTATAATTGTATATTTAAGTCATTTTATTGGAAAATGTATCATCAAATAAATAGTAGCACTTTTTTTCTTGCACATTACATTTTTGTCTTCGAATATTACTTTATGCAAAAGTTCACTCTGTAAAATTAGAAATTGCTTTTTGTAAGAAATCTTTTTATTAAATTTTATACAAAATTTAATAATAATAAAATGATGAACTAGATGATTACATTAAATGAAATTATTTATAGTTAAATCATAACTTAACTATTTAGTAATATTATAGAATGATACCCTCTTGAATTTAAAAAATACATTTTTCCATAAAAAAATTGTATAAAATTGTTTGAAATGAAAATATATTGTATATTAATTAGAACTTTAGTTTTTATATTTTTTTTGTAGTCTATAGTGATTATTTACACTACCAGAATACTTTACAGTATCCAAAAGAAACATCTCCAACATAAATTTGATTATTTAAATGCATATAATCTATGTTAGTATTAAATATTGTTCAGTATAAATAAAATATAAATTTTTTAAAAAAATAATTTTTAAATAAGCATTAACAATTTTTCTTTTAATTTAAAATGATATATTGTAGGAGGATTAATATTTTTAATCTTCTCTGATATGAAATTTTGTGCTATTAAAATTTGTTTTTATATAATTCAAATTATATACATAAAAATAAATTTCTGCCTTGATTTTATAAAATCACTATTATTAATAAAAGTTGTTTTAATTGGAATGATAACAAGTTAGCTAAGAGTCTATTTCGGACATATACAAAATTTTTATGCAGAAAACAATTATTTCTTAGAAAGTAAAGTACACTAAAAATATTTTTATAAGAAAATATATTTTCGCTTTACTAATTCATTAAGTTTTTAAATCTTAATTAAATCACATAAAAATCAATTTATGCTTTTGATTCGATGACAACATAAAAAATGAGATAATTGACATGGCTAACATTCGCCAACGCGAACATTTGCCAAAAAATCGCGCGCATGCATGCCGCGCAAGTCTGTTTACCGCGAAGATTTAGACGGAGCTATCGACATGAATTTTCAGGTAATAAAATCTAAAAGAGGAAATGATATGATTTTATATGAAAATTATTTTGATATAAAATACTACAAAGGAAAAAATTTCCTCAGTTGGCGATGCCAAGAACGTTCCTGTAGTGCCAAATTATTTACGTCTCCAATGGAAAATATCGAAAGAATTGAGACTAAAGGTAACCATAACCATTATCTTTCCGAAAATGAAATATTAAATACAACTTTGAATGCTAAAATCCGGGAACTTTCCCAAACTTCCCTAGAAAGTACGTCAAATATATTCTCTTCAGTTATTGCATCCAAAAGCCAAAGCGAGCTTCCTATCATAGTTAAGAGAAATATATATAAAAATATACAGAATTCTAGAAAAAGACTGAATATTTCTCTAGAACCCAGCGAAAATATAGAAAAAATGGAAATTAGGACATTAAGAGGAGTAAATTTTTGTATATTTGATTCTGGTGAAACTATGAACAAAAACAGAATAACAATTTTAGGAACTGAAAAAAATATTAGTTATTTAAACAATTCTTGTTGTTTAATTTCTGATGGCACCTTTAAAGTATGCCCTAGAGAGTACACCCAATTATATGTATTTCACGCTAAAGTATACTTGAAAATGTATCCATTAGTGTTTATATTAATGCAAAATAAAACCGAAGAATCCTACTCTCGAGTCTTTGATGAATTGCTAAAAAACACCAACTTCAGATTCCCCAAATTCATTGTCATTGATTTTGAATTAGCGGCCTTTACTGCTTTTAAAAAAGCAGCAAAAGAATCATCAATTTTCTTCTGTTTGTTTCATTTTGGCAAGTGCATCTGGAGGAAAATTCAGAAACTCGGCATAACCAAAGTTTACTTAGAAAATTCGGATTTTAAGTTATTTATTAAATGTTTCACCTCTTTAGCTTTTGTTCCGTCAGAAAAAGTTGAATTCGAATATCAAAAGCTTCTTTTAAAGTCTAAAGATTTTGAGAATATACCCGTCAGTAGTTTTTTAATCTACTTTGAAAAAAATTTCCTCAAAGGAAATAAGTTTGATATTAACTCATGGAATGCATATGAAAGAGTGATGACGGGTATTCCATTAACTTCGAACTCTGCTGAGGTTTTTAATCGGCATTTTTATGCAAAGTTTGAATACAGTCATTCAAGTCTGCCAACTTTCATCCATAAACTTAAAACAAACCAAAGCATGGTTGAAAATGAAATTGAAAATTCTGCTTTAAGTCTTTCAAATCTAAAAAAAAATAAATACGAAGAAAAAATACATAGAATAAAAATGATATGCCTTACATATGATGAATTTCAACATTTGGATTTCTTGGAGCTTATTTCAAAAATTTACAACTGGAAACTTGATTAGATTAACTATGATAAATTATTGTGTCGAAAAAATAAATTTGTTGTGTTTTTTGCAGCTATATCAAGAATTAAAACATTTGATCGTGCGCATAATATGCGCACGATTTTTGACGAACTTTCGCCAACGGCGAAAGTTCGTTTTGTGAAGTTTTTAAATCTTAATTAAATGACATAAAAATCAATTTATGCTTTTGATTCGATGACAACATAAAAAATGAGATAATTATGGTAAATCCGAAATAAAGCGAAAATTCAAAAACAAATGGCAAGAGTAAGCTACTTCATGAGTTATAAAAAAATTGAATTTTTATAAGCTTACAAATATTTCTTATTTCAAAAAGTATATAGTATATTAACGTATACTAAATATTAAATGGGAGTTTAAGTTTTATATACGTACACATAATCCGCCGCGCGCAAATATAGGATTAAAATATAAGGAAGTTAATTCTCTTTGTGTATTTGTATGTTATTAATTTAGTAATAATGCTTCTTACTATGAAAACCTTATAAAATATTTTTTGTAACGAATAAGAATACATAGATTATTTGATAAGAAATTGAATAAATTAATTATCCGCTCTTATTACAACAATGTAAAAGTTTCTATTCATCGAACAAATTGGAGATGCTCCACTTTTAAAGCATAAAAGAAGTATCTATATTCAAAAATGTCTTCTTCTCTGGCTCCAAAATAAAGTCAACAAAGTTCTAGAACTTACATATTATTGGTTGGCTGGCATCACATCTAAACAACTCAAAAAGTTACTGGCTATTACAAAACTACTGTATGCAACTATTCCAAATAATTTCTGGAAATTATTAGCAAATAGTTTTTGTTTTAAAGATATCATAAATTGACGGCTAGAATAGTTGTTGAAATAGATGAATCAAAATTCGGTAAAAAAACAAATATCAATGAGGGAATCCCATTAATGTGCGTTGGTCTTGAGATGAGTTGAGTTGAGTGTACCGATGAATGAAGAGTATTTCTTATTGAGTCATCTAATAAAAAAGCTAAGAAATTGCCCTATACAATAACAACTAAAGTTATAGGGCTTTCTACAATAATTACAGATTGTTTTTACCTCTATAATAAGTTGCACGAACATTTGGAGCATCTGAACTTAAATCATAGTATTGAATTAAAAAATTAAACAACTTGAGCTCATCCCAATACCACTATGGGTATATGGAGCACCATAAAATATCTGATCTCTCCAAGAAACATTAATTCTGTCAATAGCAACAGAGAAAATATACAAATATAATGCACCATTAATGAATTCCTATACGAATTTCAATGGAGGAGGGAAATGTAAAAAATTTAAGGGATGGTTTTTGGATGCTCATAAAAACTTTTATTATATTTAAGTTATCGTATATTCTAGTTATAATTAAATATGCGTTTAAAGTTCTGTGCAGATTGTTTGATATTCTGATAAATTTTATGCGTCACTAGATTAGAGGAATTCCTATATTAAAACTGATCCAAACTGAAATTATCACAAAAAAGAAAACATAATTTTGTTTTGGATGTTTGTGTGGCTTTCAATGAATTTATGAAGCGTTAATCAGTTTTATCATATAAGTGTAATGTCCGAATATTTCAAATAAAAAAAATCGCGCATATGTAGATATGTAGATGTATAGACAACTACTACATAATTTATTGTATTTAATTATAATGAATATAAGAATTAGATCCTAAAAGATAAAAAGTTTCGAAGTGGAGTACTCATAAAGTAAAAAAGAAAGAAAATTGTCGCAATCTCGGATGTACGTAAAGGATGAAAATTAAGTTGTGTAAGTTACTGTACACCTACCGATCGTAAAAACAAGTTGTGGATAAAATAAATGCATTTTTATTGATTGCTTGAAATTAAGCAGAGAATACTTAAATTTTTTGCAATTGGATTAATACGTCATATGGTTTTCTGTTGCATTTTTCGAGATGCAAATAATACGACAGGAAATATGCATTGAATGGATATGCTTTTTATTGTCTAAAGTGCAAAAAAATATAGTTCCCCTCTTAAAGGATCTTTTTTATTGATCCTTCTGAATCTACAAAAAATCCTTAAAATGATATATTATGCATTTGACATAGGTAGTCAGCATTTAATAGAAAAAGAGATTTAAATTTCTTCAAAAACATTATCAACAATCTTAATGTTTACACCGATTATATAATAGAATATTCTCAAAAAGTTAAGTGGAGATAGAATTGTTGTACGAATAGACGAATGTAGACTATGCAAAAGAAAATTCCATCATATACAGAAAAATCACCGGGATTAATAACTTCTTTTTTATCTGAATATATTTAAGAAAAATTGAGCGAAAATGTATTTAAAGTTACTATAAGTTAAATTAGGAATATATATACGTATAAGTGGCTATCGCATTTTTGTTGTACCAAGGGAAGATTGACGAGATTAGTTACGTGAATAAACACCGCATCATCCAAATGTAAGAGACAAAGAGCAAATACTATAATATTAAGTATTTTTAAAAGAGTAAATGAATCATAAACAACTACATAAACTTAAAAAGATGTGTCTCTCCATCAGACCGATAAAAATTTTCTTATTAACTCTGTAAAATGTACAACGACAACGTTTCTTCGATTACTGATCATACAATTGGCTAAAGTTGAAAATGTTTGTGAATAATGTTAGAATGATTGTAATTTTAAATTAAACATACAAAATAAAATAAAATAATATACAGATACAAATACAGAGTGACCCGATAGGTTGTGAAAAATTTTACATTTGATTAAAATATTAGTTATGAAAAACTAAGATTGAAAGATTGATAGAATTTTACTCTAAAGTGATAATATATTAACATTTTAGAGAAATCATAAATTGTGTTTAAGTTAATAAAGAAAAATAAAGTCACCTTTAATAGCAAGAAATGATACCATAACGATGTTTTTTAAAGACAGTGAACTATTTTAGTATCATTTGTTGAATGAGTTATAATGGAAACCCTCGATAAAAATTTTTTGTTCTTATTAAAAATTTTGTTGAAACTTAGACAAATATCTTGATGGTACTCTCTATATGACCTAAACTTTGAGTTTTGATTAGTTATTACATAGTCATTTTTTACTATGTAATAAATAATTTCATAATTAATAAAAAAGAAATGACAGTATATATCCTTGGAGAAACTTTACAAGGGAAATTTTATAAAGTTTATATAAAATGAATTAACTTGAGAAAGCAAAGATATAGCGAAAATTATTGAATCATAGATATGTAAAACGACACATTACAGAGTAAGAGTCATTGAAATTGTTATATTTTCAAAATATTCAAGAAATAAAAAAAACACATTAAACCTTATATAACTACGCAATAAGAATATCTACTATTTCTACCAAATCTTTTAAAACATTTTAAAATACGCCATAGTTTTAGAAATCTTAGCTAGAAAGTAAATTTCTAACAAATAAAATCAGAATCATGACTACTTATGAACTGGTATAAAGAGAATTCCGACATTTTACGAACTTAGATCTGAAATAAAATTCTCACGCATAAATGATTACTATATAAATAAATGTATCAAATAAAAAACAATTCATGAGATATATTAAATAAAAAACAACTCATGAGATATATCAAATAAAAAACAACTCATGAGATATATTACATAAAAAACAACTCATGAGATATATTACATAAAAAACAATGCATGAGATATATTACATAAAAACAATTCATGAGATATATCAAATAAAAAACAATTGATGAGATATATTACATAAAAAACCACTCATCAGATGTATCTACAAAGTAAAACAATAACAATTTTGCAAACTTCACAATCGTTAATTCTCGCGGATTATATCGACCTCAAACAAAGACGCGAATCGATGTGGATCATAACAATCGTTGACTATCGTAGTGGTAATAAATTGTAGAATATAAGTGCGTTTATTAAGAAAATTATTAATTAAATTTATATGGGATTAATATAAATAGTAAGGAAATATTATTTTAACAAATAAAAGTCAATCAGCATTGATAAAATTTAAAATTTTTAAACATGAAATATGATTGATTCAAGTAAAATTGTAATGATATTTGACTAAAGATCGTTTTAATCTTTTATTGAATGAAAAAATTATATTTTTTTTACCCATGACTAGAATTTTTAAAAATTAATAAAATAGATTTAAAGAATATTAATTTTCACCTTCTGAATGTTAATTTTGTTTCTTTATACTTAAAATATGTTATAAATAATAGCTGATATTGTTAAAAATTTATAAATTAATTACTTTATAATATGATTATTTACGACGGAATTATACACTCAGCTATTTGTTATTATTTCTCATTTTTAGGTGTCAACAAAATAATGAAACTTAGTATTAATTACATAAATCTTCCTTGATTATTAAAACATAATATGTATTCAACTAACAAATTTACCTGATATTTAATTTAATTTAATAATATCAATAATATAAATCTTTTGTTGATACCGTCTTAAGCTACATGTTGTGAGTACTGTTTTTGTGCACATGAATGAAAGTACTACAAAACTAACAGTGGTAAAAAAATTTTTTTTAACTAAAATTATTATTCAATTCTGAGTTAAAATGGAGTTGAGTTTTAGTAATTTTTCCCGATAAAGTTATTCATTTCAAATTTATGTGTTGTATAAAACTAGCTTACACCCATATTTGAGATTAAAATAATGAATTGGTAGTTTCCAATGATAAGTCATAGAAGAATTGTAAAATAATTTTCAAACTCAGGAGATTAGTTACCAGTTGTGAGAAATAATAGGATAAACTAACAAAGACAAGTAGAAGCAAACCTAAGCGAATGCAATAATTCATCTGAGAATAAACTAATAAAACAAAATTTTTAATTAACTCCCCACTACCGAATATGATTGTATGACGTGTTATGTTGTATGAATGGAAACTACATGATAATTATCATTTATTATTGAAATGATCGTGAATTCTTTTTGTTAAAACATGTGATAAATCAACACAAAACAGTCGACACGTAAAAATCGCTTCTTTCGTTTACGGTCGTGAAAACTGTTGAGTCACACCGCACAATCAAATTCACCGTCACCTTCATTACGCACGCACGCGTCCGTATTTTCGTCGTCTGTCAGGTTGTGTCGTGCAATGTTTAAACTACTTGGTTTTATTTTAGTTTTAATTGTTTCATCTATCAGTAATATCAACTGTGATGATGTAAAAATGTGGACTGATAAAAATTTTGATGAAAATTTAAAGAAGCATGGGAAAGCATTTGTCAAATTTTTTGCACCATGGTATATGATTGTTTTATGGCAATTTTAAATCTATTTTAAATCTATTTTTTTAAAATCTATTTTAGGTGTGGTCATTGTAAAGATTGGCTCCTACATGGGAAGAATTAGCTAAAAAATTGGATGAAAGTTATGCTGCAGTTGTGAAGGTTGATTGTACATCTGGTGGTGAAGAAACATGTAAAAGATTTAATGTTGGTGGCTATCCAACTCTTAAATTTGTTAAACATAAACAGGATAGCGATGCTGAAAAAAATACTATTGATTATCAAGGAGGACGTGATTTAGAGGCTCTTTTCGGTTTCGCTCAGAAATATGGTTCACCATTATTTACAGTTTTGAAAGATGAAGAGGTTGCTGATTTTCTCAATCACGAAACTGAAACCGTTTTCATTCTATTCACTAAATCAAATAAAACTGATGCATTCAATATGTTTATAAAAGAGTGTGAAAAGTATGTTGGTGTTGCAAGATGTGGTGTTTCTTACAGTGATAAACCTAACAAACTTGTTGTTTCCGCAAAAGATGAAAGTCTTATTTTCCAACGTTCTAACCAACTCAAATCAAATGTTGAAGAGTCTAGTGCAGTAACCACTGATGTTGATAAATTTCCTGAATTTATTCAAAATAATCTACATGGTCTTGTTGCAATTAGAAATCCAGCAAATGATGATACCATTGCTAGACCACTTCTCACTGTTTTCCTTGCTACATCAATGACTACAAATGTTTCTTACTTTAAAATGGTAAGAAATAGAGTATTTTCTGTTGCAAAGGCTTTCCGTGATATCAATTTTGCCGTTGCTTCAATGAATGATTATAGAGGATATATCGATGGTGTTGGATATAACCCAGCTAAAGATGAAGTTGTTTTCACTCTTGATTCAGAAGAGCACGAACGCTTTGTTGCTAAAAACTCTCTAAAATATGATGAAACTAAAAAGTTACAAGATGAATTGAAACAATTTTTGAATGATTATAAAGAAGGAAAAATAGAAGCATACTATAAATCTGAAGAAATACCAACCTTGCAGGCTAATGATAAACCAACAGTAGTAGTTGCCAAATCTTTCAAGCAGTTGTGATGGATGAAAGTAAGGATGTTTTCATTATGATGTATGCACCATGGTGTGGTCATTGCAAAAAGTTGGAACCGGTGTGGGATCAACTTGCTGAGAAATTCAAAGATGTTAAAGATCTCGTTATTGCTAAATTTGATGCCACTAAAAATGACATTATTCACAAAAAGTATGATATAACTGGTTTTCCTACTGTTTTCTTCGTTAAGTCTTCAGACAAAATGAATCCCTTGCAATATGAAGGAGCTAGAACCCTTGAAGGCCTATCTAACTATATTAAAAAGCATTCTACTAAGTTGACTGCTGGTAAAGATGAATTGTAAGAACAGTAGTTGTTTCTCTCACGATTTAAACTAATTATTGCTAACACATAATTAACTTACTTATCTGATTATTTACTATTGGTCGTATTCTTGCGTTATTATATTTGCATTCATTTTGTAATCTCTTTGCGCATGTGGTGATTTATGATAATGTAGAAAGAATATTTCTTATTGTATTTTTGAATGTTGTGTCAGAATTTCATATTCATTTTATATTAATTTCATATTAATTTCTGATGTCTGGTGGGGAATTTTTTTGCAAATTATCTATTCTGAATCTGTTATTTCAACCAGCAGATTCAGATTATTTTGCTTTTGAATGTGCATATTGTTGATACATTATAAATTGGGTGATTTTTATATTTGTCTCTATGATTTAAGAATTATTTGGTTTATAATTTAGTATCATTCTAGAGAATGAATTTAATTTTTTCGGGGTATTGTTGCGCCGTCGAGTTTTTTTATATTTGCAAGAAGTTAGAAAAAAGCGAAATTACCTCATAATTGAATCTTATTTATCTAATTGTATCTAACGTTATTAACTTTGCGTATGCATAATCTTTTATATAAATTTTAATATAATTCAGTAAAAGTTTTTAATCTTGCTTTAAAATCAGATCAGTTTTATATTATATTATATTTATTATATAAACGGAAAGGATGTGTAGTAGTAGTGGTAAATTAAATAAAACGCGAGGAAACTCGGCGAATATTACACGGGCCCCATATTAAACTATATTCCATTATTGTGTATTGAATAATAAAAAAATAATATATCAATATTAGATTGACTAGCTATAGTAGTATATTACATATAATACGATTTCTAAAACCTTAAGCGGATTTTAAAATTCACTATTAAAAAATAATGTTTAATCGCTTACAAAAAATATAGCGAATAATTGAGTGAACTACGATGAAGCGTCAAAAGCGTGTTACTTCAAAGTTTTTACGATTAGTTAGAACACAACAGTCTAACAGGCTGAGTATATTTATAATTTTTGATAATATTTTTTCATAATTTTGGACGCTTGGAAAATTACAGAAGGCTAAAAGTATGATGACACCGTATGCTTTTTGATATTTTGCACAATCAATTTTAATCTAAATTATATTATTTACAAAAAATATTAAATATTTTACATAAGAGGTACTTTTGAAAAATATTAAATATTTTACATAAGAGGTACTTTTGAAAAATATTAAATATTTTACATAAGAGGTACTTTTGAAAAATATTAAATATTTTACATAAGATGTACTTTTGAAAAATATTAAATATTTACATAAGAGGTATTTTTGAAAAATATTATACTTAAAGATTCATAAAAAAACTTAAATCGTATAGTTTGATTAGACTTCATGAGAAATTATTGGCGATAGAGATTTATTAGAAATCGACTATATTATATTTATATACGAAAATAATATAAATTTTTCTTTATAAAGTATAAAATATTTAATGCATTTATAAAAAAGATTCATTTATGATATTCAGAAATTTCAAAACATCAGATGATATGCTTATGCCACTAGAAAATGTTCGATAATCAGTTTCAGCACTGTAGAATCCAATTCCTACCGATCGGCTTACGAAGAATTATAATACTATAGCAACACACCGCTATACTATTATTATCAATTTATAAGTCACACATATATTTTTTAATATGAAAGTTTATCTTGTGTGAAACTAAATATATATGATTATACCATTTAACCAAATAGTGTGACGTCATTTGAAACCGACACTACTTGGATTCACTTATTATTAAATGATTAAATATTTATGTAATCTCTATATCTTATTTTAGCTAGTTTGGTTTCTATGCGGAAGGCAAGGGAGGATGCTACAGGCACCCCTTAATTTTCATTTTTGAGACTCCGCAATAATACTACATCCACTTTGAATTGATTTAAAATGGTGAATGTATATATTATAATGTACCTCAGATAACACAGTTTCAATCTCAAGCGTGATAATACGAGAATTTTAATTTTACAGAATTCTTTATTTATTAAAAACTATGAAATTAATATTATTTTCGTATTTTAATGCTTTATAAAACTCTTCAGATTACTTTTGGAGTCTGAATATTCTTTACTGTAAAATATTTAAATAACACTTATCATGCTAAAGTATGTACGAAAACACTCAGCTCAATATTTATTTTTAAATCATTTAATACCATTATGAGTAAAAAAACCTAAAAGTAGCTTCTAATAACTAAATATATATTTAAGGAGTAATAAGAATTATTCAGTGTCTGTAGAAGACTTTGAGAGGATGTAAAATATCATTTTGTGTCTAAAGATCTAATATGCCTATTTGATAAAACTCCCGCCATCTTATGGAAATTTGATCAAATCACTTAAGTTTGTTTTTGGGAGTTAAAAAACGATTATAAACTGAAAAACTCTACACTCATGCATAATGAAGACCATGTGTGCTATCTAAAATGATTTCTCTAAATTGTGATGTATCACATCCTTCTTTAAGAAGAAAATATATATTAAATGTAGTTTTGAAATTAATTTTTAAGAAAGAAAGAAATAATGAAGTATAATTTGCCCTTTTCACTTGACAAACAATTTAAAGGCTAATGTCTTGAATAGAAAACACTTTTACAGTATTTTATTAATACCTGTACATCACCAATCTAAATGGGGCGTGAATACTGACGCAATTTTACTGTTCTATGGTAGATTACGAAATCTAATGGCTGGTTTAATTTACTGAATTTATAAAATCAATTAGTTGAAGTAACTTGCTCACCAAAAGGTGATAAAATAATAATCAAATGATCATAAATTTATGTATGGTCTAATATGAAAAACCTTTTGTAATTTTCGGCTTTCAATGAGATTAAAAGTTTTGATAAATACATGATTCTCTTGCGAATTATGGACAGTGGCATCCGTGGAAGTATCATTTTTTTATTGATAGTCGTGAAAAGTGCTACTGTTGTATGAGCATACCCATGTAAATTATGGCACTAAAAAACTAAATTACTGATTATAATCTCCCACATTACCTAAAATAGTACAATCTATTTATCAAAGTGACTAATGATAAATTATTGAGTATAGTGTAATTTTGCTTTAGATTCTGTAAATTTATATGAAGAAAATGTAAAAAATTTTAGCCCCAATAACTAATCAATGAATTCAATCTCATTTTTCTCTGAAAAGAAAAGCCTTTAAATAAAGATATTCGTCAGATAAGCAGAATGAATGATTATTTTGCAGTTTGAGAGCATTTTTATACATGTTGTATTATAGCTAAAATAATTAATGTCTCATAATGAAAAAATTATTTTAGAACTAAAAAAATTGTGAAATCAACTACTTATTAGTTTAAAAAATCATTATCATAGTTTACATCATTATAATGGTAGGTATATATTATTAAATATAAAAAATAATATTTTACTGAAATGTACCGAAAATTGATAAAAAATCTGATAAATAGGATATGATTAATTAAAATCACAAATCTAATAAGTAGCATACTTCTAAAATACACCCGTATTTATTCATTTTCGTATCTAAGCAAAAATTACACTTTTTTATAATAATAGCTATATAAATGAGATAAAAAATGTCATAGATTAGAAATTATTTTCAGAATGAGTCAACAAATTCTTACATTACCATCATATTTATCTAAATCATAAAAATATGATCAAGTCACTAATAATTCACAATTTATATCAATTAATGTGTTTTTTACTGACAAACATTAATAGTCAAAAATACAACCACCATTAAATATCTTGGGAAAAGATATTTTTAGAGGATTATATGACAACAGGTAATTCAAAACTGAAAATTTTTTTAAAGTTTAATGTCACAGTAAAAAACTAATTAACCAAGTTATATACTTACTAAAAAATGATAAAATACAAATCAACCATCAGAAAATAAATATGCGGCGCATGCCTAATTCATGGAATAGCCATAAAATGCCAATTTTTTTCCACGTATTCCCTCGATTAAATCTCAGTAAAGTATAAAAAATCTTACAGCTAAATTTATATTTGAATAAAATAAGCTTATCGGGAAAAAATGTTTTATGGCAGGAGCAAGTCTCCTGTTGAATTGCTACGTCACGATGCTCCTCAACGGAAATTCTCGTTGTATAACGTTGATTTAATAATGGGAGGTTAGTACTTTTGATTTTCTTAATTATTTAATTAAATTATATATTATTATCTAGTAAAAGTATTAGAATATTTAAGACCATTTATTAGTGTTGTTCCTGAAATAGAAAAGCCAGAAAGAAGGGTTTATATAAATATTGAATAATAATTTTTTTTTATGATGGAGATCATTGAATATTATTTAGGTATTGTTTAAAGAGAAATTTCTATGGACAGTTGTGACATTATTTATTTATTTGGTTTGTTGTCAAGTACATATAATTTTGTTATGACGTTATTTGGGATAAATTTTAATAAATTTTTTCAATAAATTATATGCAACTATATTAAGGTACCTTTATATGGAATTATTGTATCTGAATCATCGGACCCACTTTATTGGTTAAGAGTAATTCTTGTATGGATCTTGGAATTGGTCCTATTGTAACATCTGGAATGATAATGCAAGTATTATATATAGTCATAACTAATTAAATATTTCTGTGTTTGTTTAGTTACTTGCTGGTACTAAAATTATTGAAGTTGGAGATACTCCACGTGATAGGGCACTTTTTAATGGATCTCAACGATTTTTTGGTGTTGTCATAACTTTTGCTCAAGCATTAGTCTATGTAATGAGTGGTATGTATGGCTCACCTCAAGAGATAGGAGCTGGTGTATGCTTACTTATTGTTATACAATTAACCATTGCTGGTGTACTTGTATTATTGCTGGATGAATTACTACAAGAGGGTTATGGACTTGGAAGTGGTATCTCTTTGTTTATTGCAACAAACATATGTGAATCAATTGTATGGAGTGCACTAAGCCCTGCTACTCTTAATACTGGTCGTGGTACTGAATGTGAAGGTGCATTGTTGTCACTGTTTTGGTTATTGTTCACTAGAAAAAAATAAATCCAAAGCACTCAAAGAAGCGTTTTATCGTCAAAATTTTCCAAACATGATGAATCTTGTTGCCACTATCCTAGTGTTTCTGATTGTTATCTATTTACAGGGATTTCGTGTTGATTTGCCGTTATCTTCAACCAGGGTTAGAGGCCAACAAATGAGTTATCCAATAAAATTATTTTATACTTCGAATACTCCTATCATACTTCAAAGTGCACTTGTTTCTAATGTGTTATGATTTCACAAATGTTGTACAATAATATGCCAGGAAATATATTAGTACGGCTTCTTGGAACGTGGTCGGTAATTTAATTTTTAACTTTTATAGATTTTATTACTTATTTTTAAATATGTATAATTTAGCAAGGCGATGGTGGAAGAAATCATCCCATCGGTGGCTTGTGTTATTACATGCGCGCTCCTGAAACATTTGGAGATATTTTCTCAGACCCATTGCATACGTTTGTTTATATTGCCTTTATGCTTACTTCTTGCGCTCTTTTCTCCTATACCTGGTTAAGTGTTTCAGGTTCATCCTCTAAAGATGTATGTGTTGTAATAATTGATTTTACAAAATAAATATTATTTTATTAGGTTGCCAAACAACTAAGAGAACAACAACTTACACTAAAAGGCCACAGAGATAGCTCAATGGTTTATGAACTCAATCGATATATACCAACTGCTGCTGCGTTTGGTGGTATTTGTGTTGGTGCTTTGTCAGTTTTTGCCGATTTTATTGGTGCTATTGGATCAGGTACTGGTCTGTTGCTTGCTGTTGGTATTATTCAACAATACTATGAAACTTTTGCCAAAGAGCACGAAAGCGCCGGAAGTTTCTTATCCATGTTCTAACTCTAATCACTACTACATTAGATCACGTTCGAGTATTATGTTTCAACATTACATTAATATAAAATTATCTTTAAGATAGTTTATAATTGTTGTAACATATATATAACTATTTTTAAAATTTGTTATTTCCAAGTTGTTTTATTTTTGTTCATTTTCAATTGCCGTTTTTGTGCAAGATGTGAGTATTGTAGTTGAATAATCTTCCGCATGATCATATTACCTCAATATGAGTTTAATATTAGCAATCGAAATACTAATTATAGTTTAATTTATTGTGTAACGGCATTCTCACATTTTTTTTAATCTGCGCTTGTAGTAATTATTAGTTAAGTAGTGTGAAAAAAATAATTACTCAGACTCAAGTGTTGTAATAAAATTAGAAGGGTATTGTTGACTAGTGAATTTAAGTTTAAATGTTTGTCAGTATGATCTATTATAATTACAGGCTTAAATTCTGAAGAAAACTCTTGATGGAATAGATTTTAATTTAAACCATAATGATGTCTTTACGGTAAGTAAGATTTAACTTACTTGGATTAGAAAATTCCGAGTTAAGAACGCCCTACAAAAAATGTCTTGTCTCTCGATTCCTTCAGTTCTAAAGTAAGCATTAAATTAATAAAATTATTTCATTATCATCTCATTATATCCCCCAGTCCTTAATTACTTATAGTAATTGAATGTTTCTATAAAAAATTATAGATAATTTTTTATGTTAGTGGGAGGGTTAAATCGAATCGAATGCTGATGCACTGGGATCAAATTCATGCATCTGTTGAGGTGATTCTCATATATCAAACGGCCATTAGAGGGATAACTTTCATCAAAAAAGAGGATTTTTATTTTTAGGGGGCTAAACTACCGCAGAATAATAAGTCGGAGCTGATGTGTGAGTGAATTATGATGAATAACTCGAGTGAATTATGATGAATAACTCCGCCACGGTGCCTACAGAATTTAATGAAGCAAGTCAGACTAACTTGAACTTCACAGCCCAATAAGCTGAGCCAGGGGCTTGACGTCATAACTAAAAAAAATAATTATCCACTCCAACGTTTTTTATTATAATCTTAAAAAGCAAATCTGGCAATAAAGTTTCTGTAATATTAGACTTGAATTAAAAATCACATTAATGATTTAATATTTGTATTGGATTCTATCAATTAAAAATTAGAATTTAGGCTGCATTATTTTTGTCGAGTATGGAATATGTAAATGTAGTTTAAATGGTAGAATCAGTAAATGTGTGACACAATTGTTTAGAAATAAAATGATTTATTTTATACTAGATATTGATTTACATTTCAAATAATTTTTGAACTTTTCACGGACCATAGATGCTCTTAAATTCGCTATATGCTGATTTAGATACACCTTTGATAATTTATAAATTAAAATTTTTATGATTTTAAATGAAACAAGTTTTTTTGCTTTCCATAAAATATGGCAAAACAATTACTAGATTTTTTATTTGTTTTTTTTCACAACTTTCATTCAATTTATTACTGGATTAAAATCCATAATAAAAAAAATCTTGGAAGATTAATTACTTTCTCTACAACGGCAAAAAGGTCCAACCTAACCATGCTTTAAGCCGTATTTTACAAAAATTGCATGATTAGTCTTTTCACGATAAAATAAAAGTAACATCAACAAAGTTGATTTTTCGAAAAATTTATTTATTTTTAATCCAAGCCAAGAGAGAATTCCATGAAAACACTATTCTTTTGAAACCATTGTAAAATCGCCAGACTCTAAAGCAAATTTACTGTTTGATTTTTCAATAATATTTTAATCGGATTATAAAGTTTTGTAGTTGGTCACCATTTCAATTATATTTACTGATCTTATCTGAAAATTTATTTGTTTTTGCAAGGTTATCTATTTATAGTATTTCTGTTTGGTCGGGATTTGCTTAAAAGAAGTCAACTGCTTCGAAGGAAATTACGCATTCTACAGTTTCGGATTCACGCTTATGTGTATTTTATCCTTAAAATTTATGGTGTCAACTTTTTCTTTTATGGGCTTATAAATATAAATATATATATATATTTTACTCAAAGTTTGTGATTACAATACTTTTGCGGAATTATATAGGTTCTGTAAGTCCAATTACAATAAATAGGAAAATATATGTATTAAATTATTATTTATACTATAAAATTCAAATAAACTTAGTAGTTTAATTTTAGTATCGTATATTTCATAATAAAAATTTTTAAGATATTCCTATTTTAAATCATATCCATTAGAGATAACGCAACAGCCGTGCGCAATCTCATTGATCTAGACATAGACTTACTCATGATTATATTGAGATAGCTTATGAAGTATAATTTAAATTTTTTAATCAAGTATTGTAAATAAATCAAAAGGAAATTGTTTCTAACATTACTTGGAAAAATATACTAAATAACTTATGTAGTATTAGAAAAGGTAGCAGCTGAATGAAAACTAGTACTACTTAGGGACGTAATTGGAAGTACTGTTTACTCAACCGACAAATATATCACAAGAGTATTTATTTTAGAAATAAGTTTACTTTATGATTAATGTTAATTTTAACTTTGTGTCCATTAAATTACATATTCATTAACATGTAAACCAAAAGTAAAATATATGTGCATGTAAAATTGTTGTGTCTGTCATCGCATGCGTATATTTGCGGTATCATGAATATTTGTAGAAAAATTTTTTTAAACTTTCGGGTACGTATATTAAGGATAATAAGCGGACAGATGGCTTAGAACTCATGACCCCGAGGTCATGAGTTCGAATCCCGGTGCTGCCCACTGTTTCCGGTCTATCGTATCCCTTAATCCGAAGTTAGTAGGAACACTATGGTAATTGCATGTTTCTATAAAAAAATTATAGTACATGCTGGTAGTGGGAGCAATCTTAATGAATGGGATTGTGAAATCGAGTGCTGATATGATGCACTAGGAGTAAATTCCTGCCTCTGTCGAGGTGAATCCCATAGAGCCAACGTCCGATAAATGGATAGGGTAGGGGTCTTATTATCTCAAAAACAAGGATGCTTTTTTTAGTAGATTAAATTCCCACAAAATAATAAAGAAAGAATAATAAGTCGGAGCTGGTGTGTGTTGTCGTGTGGTTGGAATATGATGTAAAAAACTCCGCTGCGGTGCCTACAGCGTTTAATGAAGCAAATGTGACCAACTTGAACTTCACAGCCCAATAAGCTGCGCCAGGGGTTTAACCTCGTAACTAAAAAAAAATATTAAGGATAATGCTTGGTTTTTTTATTTTATCACTTGAAAGCATACTATAACTTTTACTGGTCGAGATATAACGAATTTAGTCCATTAGTATGAATTGAAAACCTGTTTTAGTGGTACCCAATGGAAGCTTAAGTCATATAAACGCAGTGCTGTGTTTTTGAATTGTTAAGTCTAAAATGTAAAGTTATATAAATATTTTTTTGCTTAACTGTTAAATTAGTCAATTATTAATAAAATGACTATTTTCACATATACTACATTTCAAGGAGTATAGTATTTTTTTTTTACTCTTTAATTTTATTTCTTAATCAAATATATGATTAGATTCAAAATTGTATTATTTACAATTTTGAATCTAAAAGATAAATTTGTCGATTCTAATGGATAGATAAGTGTAAACTATCTCAATTTTTGATAATGGTTTTTAATGAAACGCATGATATCTTGGCTTGGCTATATGGTACCTAAAGCTTTTGTTGTTTACTGATAAAAAAGCAACAGATGCTTAAATAAGTCTAATTCTATTTTTATACTATTGGATGGCAATACGAAGTAAATGTCAATATAAAAATACTAATAATTCTTTATGAAACTACTACTAGTTACAGAAGATAGCCATATCCAGTAATGTTCTACTTCATCATGATAGTAAACTAATCACAAGAACAAACATTACTTAGTCGTCAGCTCACACCATGAAGAATCTAATGATTAATTACCCCTGAATTTAGGTCGATGCGTACAAAGGTAGTTTTTTGAATGATATTCAAAGAATGAAAGCAAACGACACAATAAAAATATCTTGTACCAAAACTTTTAAAAAATGCCACTCTAAAAGTAATCTTATTATCTTCTGAAAACCAAATAGTTAGAAAACACCTAGTCTGAATCTTATATTTTTAACTAAATTTTATTTTACACTGTTACATTTATTTTCCTCATCGTATTTTTTCGGAATTGTCGTTTATAACGATAAATATCGTGGCATGGTCGGTCGTTGATCTTTCAAGAAATTTGAACATAATGAATTTGTCTCATTAATGTTTTTTTATAATATAATTTTCAGATTCTCGATTATTACAAGTTATAAAGCAGCTAAGATAATTAAAATAATGAATAAAGAATAAATCTATTTTGTTAATATTGATATATTTTAGGATTTTTATAAAAATTGTTATATTGTTTTATGCCCGAATTTTTATTGCCAGGAACATTCGTTAGTTGCTAATATACGCTTAAGGTAATAATCGAAAAATCTCCATCCATTAAGTTTAGTGGTATTTAATTTGACTAGTTCCATCATACGTATATAATATATCATTAATTCTAATTATAAAATAAATGAATAAGTTATAATCTCGATCCAAACTTATCAATAATTTCTTATAAAAATATATTTTTAGTGTCACAACTAAATGGTTTGATGTATTATAGAAAAAGTAAGGAAAGTTATTAGAAGTAATATTTGGAGAGATTGTGAAATTAAAGATAATCAGATGTTGCCGGTTATTTACTATTTACTATTTACTTGGCAAAATTTATACGCAGGATAGACAAATCATATATATATAGTACTTTAATATATTATTTTATTTATATAAATAATAAGAAACATATATAATAAAAAGAATTTTGGTGTTGGTTACAGCATTTAGATTTTTTATTTAGTCGATTAAGTAATTTTTAACTCACGTTATAAATTAAACACACTAAATATTTGTTAAGTCCATTTTTTCCGGTCAGTTATTGTGTAGGAATATTTATGTAATTGACAAAATAGAAATTTTTTATTGTACTCTTTCTTGTTGCAAAAGTCTTAACTAATTTATTGTAGATACAGTTTCTCGGATTTATAAGTAGTTTTTTTTCTGTTTAGCGGTAAAAAGCCCCAGCCACATATGTACATATGTATTGGCGAGGTCACCATCTCTAAGGAACTTTTTAACAATCATTTAACATAAATAAGGTATATCACTAGTCAAAGTAACCAGCTTAGTAGCCATCCTCAAATATGTGTGCTAATGTAAATGAAACAGTCCATAGAGTGGTTATCAGAAACTAGGTAGTCAAGGAGTGATTATTATAATGTTATATGTCGTCATAAATCAGCTCATAGTTACATAAATGCTACATGTGAAGAATTTTAATTTCACCCCACTACTATAATATTATAATATTTATGTTCCGCTGGATGTAATATAGCCCGCTGATATCTGATGAACTTGATTCTATGCCAATCTGCTTATAAATCTTTTTCCTTCTATCAAATAATAAGATCGCCATTTTAAAGAGTGCAATATAACCCCAATTTTATAGATTTTTTTTATTGTTGGTAGTATTTTAGTTTCAAATTTTTTAACTAAATTATTAGATCTCATAGTTAGTATACGATAAGTATTAGAACCCCAAACACTCCTATCCAATGTAATAAAACTTTTCGTCGATGGGTTTTTATTTAAAATAAACTTCTTTTGTTTAGCGTGTTATATCATTATTTTTAAAACAATTCTCATTTCTCATTATAGATTTTGAAGAAATAAAAATATAGAAATACAATTGTATAGTTCACCGACTGAAACCGAACAAGGTGTTTGTTAATTTTGTTACATTGCACCTCTTCGTTAACACCCTCAGTCTGTATAACTTGATGGGTTAACAATATATCTTAATCCCATAGGTTTATTCTTTTAACTAATATGCGCAATACGTACCTTGGATATTCCCCTATTATTGTGGAGAAGGAAGCATGAAACTAATCTTTTTAACATAATCAAGGAGCTTAGGCCAGATAATTCCACATGACAAATATTGTATAGATAATGACGTAATACTATGGTCTTTTAGATACACGTATTATATAGTTCCGTATTGCTGTAGTAATAAAACTTTTGTCTGCTTTACGCAAACTTATGTTAATCTTTAAAAACTTGTTTTTACGCAGCTTTACGAGTTTTAAGACACCCGACATATTCGAAATTCGAAATGAATGAAGTTGACATTACTTGTTTTTAGTTCTGGTAGAGAATATTTCTTGTTTTACTGAAAATTTTTCTGTTTTGTGGTAGGTATGGTATGACAGTGTTTGTTGCATTGACCTGACTGGTGTTACTATAATACCAAAAACATACAATATAACAAGCTCATCGAATTTTAACCTTCTGTATTGAATAATAGGGCAGTATCGTCTTTTTTTGTTTCAAGGTAAAGCCATTACCACAGATTATTCGTCTATGAAGTTTAACTATGTCATATTTGCTTCACTATACAATGCAGTTACGCGGCGAAATTAACTACGGTAATTTACATACACACTACTAGTCTGCGGATTATTACTCTGTGTCAGTGTCAGAATTACTCATACTAAAAATCATCGTTTATTTGGGACTACGACCCCCACCCTATCTATTTTTTTGACGTCATTTGCATGAAAATCACCCCAACCTGGATAAAAAATTCCACTATTGTACCATATTGCACAAACACTCGATTTCACATTCCATTCCGCCTTTCTTCCAATATCAGTATGATATACATTTTCTTATAGAAACATGCAATTACCATAGTGTACCTGCTAGCATAGGATTAATTATTACAAAAGACCAGAAACAGTTGACCGTATTATGATTCAATATCCCGATTAAGCGATTAGAGAACACTATTGTATATCATTCAACCGTCTGTCCATATCTTTTAAAGTTTTGTTTTTAAGTTGCTAGCCTATCTCTTGGCAATTTCGTTTCCTTCTGGGAGGTACGATGCAGCCATTGAGTTGTTAATACATGGATAATTGCGTTTTTTATTGAATATACTTTAATCAAATTGGCGACCTTGATCTGAGTGTATTTGTTTCAAAATACCACGCATCACTACAATAAAATTCAGAAACTTACATGGCTGTATTTTCTGCAGTAATAGAACCCAACAATTAAACTTCTACCACTTTTGCAAAACGATCAATTATAATATAGTTGAATACATTACCATCTTTAGTTGTATGGTGTAATCAAATCAAGCCACAGTGCTTTATGATAACAAGAACTTTTACTGAAAAAATAGCTCTGTCTTCTCATCATAGGCTTCATATTAAGTTTTTAAGGACGTGTCATATGTAGAATATAGTTTTACGCTTTAGCTTACATGGAAGACATCGTAGATTTTAAGATATAGATTAACATTAAAAACATCTAAAGCTAGCTATTGAGACGTAATAAAAGAAAAGTTTATTAAGAATCAGCATAAAGTGAGTTTCTTACAACTCCACTCCATTATTTGAGCTATATATTATGAAAAAACATGTCAAACGATCTAAAGACAATAAGCTATTTAAAAAATAGCTTATAAACGAAAAAAGATTGATTAATTTTTAGATGCAGGCTACTTTCTTTATAAGTAAATGAAAAAGCGTGCAAGATCGACTGTCTCATTTCACAACGCATTGAACGAAAAACCAGCTTTAAGTTGAGGAAGCGATAAGAATGAAGTATTCCGAAGCACAAATCATGACATATCAAATCCTCAATGTATAAACATTACTTGTATCATAAAACGCCTAATTGTAGCGTAAAATATGATGTATCTAATACTGCTCTAGGTATTAAATTCGACATGTAAGACCGTAAAAAATTAGAGCATTTACTAGTATGCAATTAATTTAACGCAAACAGAATTACTCCCTAACACAAAATTAGGCGCATTATTAATTAAATACAAAATTATAGGTTGTAACTTCTAAGAAAAAGTTCAAAATTCTCTGCTATTTCTACAGAGAATGAAGGACTCTAGAGGAAAGCGATGTAGATTGGTAATAGAATTGCATAACTATGATTCAGAAATCATATATGTACCAGGAGATAAAACTAAGTGATAAATCCTTCATTCCGAGTGTTAAAACAGTCAACGAAATTTTGGAGAGACAAGCAAAAAATAGATGCACAACAGTTAAAAAAATATCTGATAGACGAAACGATACCAAATTTATGAAAAATAGATATAGATGGCTATGGAAGATCAGGAAGAAAAGGCGGAATCTAGCTGATAACCTACTAGGCTACAAATAAGAATTAGTCACAAAATTGTGCTGCTTAGAAAATTTTAAAATGGAATAATTAAAATAACACAAGATCATGGTACATCATACTTAGAAGTCATCAAAAGATAAGAAACCTATGCTTCTCGAAGATTATTGAACAAATTGTCTACAAAAATACACAAAAAATTAATAATCGTGCGTAATAGTTCGAGGATAACCTTTCACAGAAATTATTATTCTCAATTAGAATAGAAAATAAGCAAAGAACAGTTGTACATTTATTTCATTAGCCAAAATACTTAAAAAGATCACAATATAGCTATATCATAGCAAGAGTTTTGCCAAGCATTTAAAAACTAAGAATAAATCAAAAAGATTGTACTTCGATATTTCAACGTCCTACATTGGCGTAAGAAACTCCTTTTAAGGGATAATTAAAAGTAGTACTAGCACATAATCTCAATGTTGCGTTTTTGAAGAGTAGTTTGGAAGCTATATGCATGAATCATGCCTTCATTCAGATCCGACATTAGATATAAAGAGGTTCAGCTTGATTTGTAGCTTCAGAGAAGCTATCTACTTAGCTATAACATACTTGGCGACACCCAATATTGCTATAAATCATTGTTCTTCAATAAAGGTAGCTCTTAAATGCCGATCCATTAAGGATTTTCTCCTCACATTATAATTGCTAAGTAAACCTAACGTCGACCGAACTAAGTGGGTATGAGTGCTCACAATAAAACTGTACAAACTAAATGACTAAGACACTCCTTACCTCTTTATAGCATACGGAAACTTAATGATAATGAACTAGACTAATAGATATTACTAATTGAACTCGAACAAAGGTATCTGTTAGAGACTGTGTAACTCATTATTATTTTTTTGCAAACTTATTATTATGAATTTGCTGCAGAAGAGCCTAGTAACTACATTAAGATCTTATATTTTATTTAAAACACAATTTAACATTGTTAGAATGAAAATTTATAACAAGCGTGAATAAAGTTTCGGCGATGTATTTAAAAACGAGTTTCTTGTTTAAATTATTTAGCGTTTACAAATTAACATAATATTTCCGGGAGTATTCGTTTGTAGTTTCACTGTATCTCATAATATATAAACGTTCTATTAGAATACATGTAATTTATAAAAAATTAGTGTAATTATCAATTTTTCAAAAAATAACTCTATTAAAGCTATAAAAATGTAAGATATTTACATTATAGCACATGAAGAGTGTATACAAAGGATTAAGTTTAATTCAATAATGTTTATTGTGTACTATTTTGAGATGACCCAGAAGACCATAAATATGTTTAAAAATATATGATGCTTACTATATTTACTTCAAAAAAAATTAAAAATTAGATAATAATATATTTAAATACTAAAATGTTGTAACCACAGATTTATCATTACAAAATAAATTTATTAAAAAAAGAATTCATTTACTTTAATATTATAAAAAAATATAACTAAATGATATGGTTAAAAACACAATATTTAATTTAAAGGCTTTTAATATTTAAACTGATTTTAGTGGTAATCTTAAAATAATACAAAGTGATTATATCACTATAAGAACGAGCATGCATAGATAATTACTCAGATTATTACTAAGGAAACAATTGAAACTCACGTGAGAAAGAGATTACAATGTGTTCTTTTCGGAATTGTTAAGTTTAATAATTGTTAGAATAAATTCCTGGAGTTCTTAAGTATATTATTATCATCTACGAAGATTTATAAAAAAAAATACATTATTACGATACATAATAAAAATTTTACTTTTTAAAAAAGTTTAAAAATAGAAAACCACCGTTAGATAATTATAAATTACTGATAGTCTAAATATTAAATGCTAAAAAAAATTCAAACTTAAGGATGGTTTTATAAATGTATATGAACTGTTTATAATCCTCCTAATATAATCTGTCGTATTTTATCGTTATAATATTAGGTTACGTAGAGTGCTTCAAAAATTTCTCAAAAATTTAGACATGTATTTTGCTAACTTTGCAAAATAAAATATAAAATAAATTAATGCTTTTGAAATGTTAGAAAAGCATAGTTATAATACACTAAGTTAATAATTTGACAACAAACTGTTGGATAAATAGGTAGAATTAATCAAGGATACGGAGATTAAATCTAGTTATAGTATTACATATATCCAATATAATTTAATAGCCTACCGTTTGCATATTAAAATGAGAATAGACTGTTCAGTATCTAAAATAGCAAATTTATCGTAATATAGGATTAAAATATGCAAGAAAACGCTACAATAGAAAGTTATGAGTATTGATTATCCCCGTTAGGTCGCATGCGTGAAAAAATGAAGTTAGTGGTTCCACCAGTAACACCTGATGGTAGCTCCAGTGATGTTTGTGTGCGACAGAATGTTGATACAGAGTGTAAAGTAAGAGCATCGATTACGGATATAAATAATAGTGATGAAGAAATAATAAAAATGTTAGCACCGGAAATTGAAAAATTTGGTATGATAAAAATGACTATCAAAGTTGCCTCAGATGAAAAGGGAAATCAGTATAGATGGGTGGTGATTCAGTTTGATGATTTGCATGACTATAATGATTTTAAACATTATATATTAAATCAAAAAGGAGTGATAAATATCTTTGGTTTTCCATTGGACTTTAAGTTTATTACAAGTAACAGTGGTAACAAAAATCAAGATGCAGATGATAATTTAAAAATTAGTAGGAAAAGAAGTAATTTTAATTTATTAACATTCACATAATTTAAACTATAATAACATTATGTATCTATAAACATCTTTGAATATTTGTATTTATATCTCTATATAGATATAAAATGTATTAGATATATAAATGTATATATCTAAGGTGAGATATATATAACTCATTTTGTAATAAACAAATTATGATAAATTTTGGATTAATATATAATACTAGGAACGTATAATGAACGTGTGGACAATAATAATATTGATATCAAGTGATAATGATTCGATAAAAGGAGTATTAACTGATGATAAAGAAAAATTGGACTATGATATCTCTACTAATGACAATAACAATGTCAACAACAATTCTGGTATTGATGATGTAAGTGATAGGGTAGATGAAGATATCACGCATAATGATGTTAAAAAAAGTCGTCATATCTACAGTAACAGTAGTGATAACGAGCATGAAAACATGTCATATAAAAACTATCCAAATGATGGAGACCGTCGTCCCGTATCTCGTCGTCAACATCAAAATGCCAAATATAATAACGATAGCTCTGATGATGGTAAAAAATTACATTCCAATCAGAAAGGTAATAATGACAGTTCAGATGATGATAGGTTATTGCGCCATAATACTGATGGCTATTTTACTGGGATGTGTGATAATAGGACTCGTTGTTTTCAACGATATGATGATAAAACACCAACACGCACCCTCTATTTTGGTAATCTTGATCGTTACATTGATGCTTTAAAAGTAAAAAGATGTTTTCTGAAATATGGCACCATATTAGATATTGTTGTTAAACGACAAGGCCGTTATGCAGCATATGGATTTGTCAAATTTCTACATTTGAGAGATGCATTGGCTGCTAAAAATAATCTTACAGGTACATATATTGGTCGACATCGAATGGCTGTAGGATATGGTAGTATATGTCAAACGTGTTTGGTTTGGATTGGTGATTATACAAGGCAGATTAATGTTGATGAAATATGCCGTGAAGTTAGAAAACATGCAAACTATTTAGATTATTCTCTAGCAAAAAATCAGTCATATATCTACTTTGTTTTTAATAGTATACAGGATTCACTGAAAGTGATAAGGAATCTACGTGGTCTACGACTGAATAATTATCGTTATCCCGTGCAAGTATATATTTGTTTTTTGAGAATATCTTCTTTTTCCTGTATATGATAATTACACCATAAGGTTAGTCCTTACCATGTCACTATCTTAATAAAATTGAATAGATTATCTACATTGTATAATTAAGGGCGTTTTAGATATGATTGAAGAATCATATCTATACTTGACTATATTTTTATTTGACTGATATTTAAATATAAACGGAAACATATGTTAAAATGTATTGATTTGATTTTATTTTTTAAGTATAGAAATTAACATTACTACAGTTATTTATGAATCTTTAGACTGGTTGTACTTATGTTTTTTGTAGAAATTACTCATGGTGTATAATATTGTATGTAATGTATTTTTTATGACTTCTTCGTATCCTATGTATACAGTAGATTTAGAATGTTTCTCAGAACACAAAAAAATAGCATATAAGATGTCCCTAATGCTACCAGAAATGAATTAAATCACGTGGTTTAAAAAAATTCTTAATGTATAAACCACCCACAATATTATCCGTTATAACTTATAAGCTGTTTCCTGTCATCAACATAATGTTTTCTTTAACACTAGAGTAACGAATGTTTGAGTATAATATGCGTCCACAGTATGCATTGAGATAAAACTCCATTGTATCATGACACATCTAGTTTTTGTGAATGAGAAAATTATATGAAAGTGATGTATCTTATAAGTTTTACTCTACAAGTATGATATGAACAATATGTAACGAGTCAATTCTAAATAAATTATTATAAGTTAATACTTTAATAAAATTATTAAAGTTATACTTATAATTAAATTATTAAAATTAATGCTTTTAATTTTGGAAAAGAATTTATATAAATCCTTTTTTAAGAATATATATTATTAATAAATATTCTTGAACTATTATCTTTCTATCATCATTTATTGTCCAGCTATCGATGATATAATATTTTGAAATTTTAATAATATTAAGTTGAGTTTAAGTTTATAACAGAATTTAACTTTATGCAATACTTGCTTTTTTGTAGATATATAATATTAATTTTAATTTAGGTTGATTTCGCAGATCCTCTTTTTGAAGCTCGTGATCTTCATGATCGTTATAAAAATGTGTTGTCTGTTGGCAGTGATTTTTACCCACCTTCAAATAACCCGAGACGTCGTTCCAATGGATCATCATCTCCAATTACAAGAGAAAACGCCAAAAAAAGTACAAGGAGTAGGTCACCAGATTCATTTTCATCTCCTCACCGTGCTAGCAAAAGTCCACGTAGCCGTAAGACCTATAGCTATACTGGTGGTAGTGCCCGCAGTGATGCTAATTATAACTATCGTTCTAAAGTTGATGACACCAAAAATTATCAGTCATCACATGTTGGCAAAACATCAACAAAAACTACTTCCGGGCACAATGCAACTACCTCATCATATAACACTGACGACAACAAATCATCTATAACACCTAATATCATCACTAAAACGAGTGTTGGAAAAAGTATAACTATATATTCCAAATTATTTTTTATATATTTATAAGATCATTTAGCTACTACAAATTATTCATCTGATCAGCAACCACCATTGCAAACTCCAAATGTTGTTGCATCTACATCTTCATCTTCTTGTAAAATCATTTTTTTATAAAATAAAATTTGCTCGGTTAATAATTATAAATTTTTAGTATTTCCACTTGTATGGAAGGGTTATTTTAGTATTAAGAACCTATATTATGGAACTAAATTACATTATTTGTCTGGAAATAATCAACTAGTCAATAATTTACCGAATGAAATGCCAACACCTGGATCATCATCTACTACATTACCTTTGATATCGTTTCATAAGCGTTATCCGTTGGATAATGATATTTTGGAAGAATTTAAAAATAACTTAGCTTCTGCTTTTATTATGCAATGACTATTGCGCTTTCATTGGGCTTCCATGTAATGTATCTTCAGGAAATAGCAGCGGTAGTGGTGTAACAAACAGTGAAATGTTCTCTAATGAAAAACCACTTAAAGAAATTATATCTTATTTACAATCAAAAAATACGGCTGTCCACAAAACTGATTTTGATCCATCAAATAAATTATCATTGTTTGTTTTCCCACCATGTGATTTTTCAAAAGAATTCCTTTCAACCACTTTACCACAAGATAACAAAATGATCTTATCTTTAGCTGCTACCAGTCATATTCTTGTCTTTGTTATTACGAAATAATGGAAAACTACATATGCCGTCTATTTAATGTTGTTTAGTACTATATCTATATAATAATAACACATTTCAGCAGATATTATGCCTACATTAATTCGATCAATTTTTGGTTGTCTCTTGGTTAATTTATTTTTGTTTTGCCTTCTGTTGCGAATATATTCAACTTAAATTCATCATCAGATGATAATATTATATATAGGATATTTTTGCTGTTTTTATTACAAATCTAATATTATACTTATGGATTGATATAAGTGTAGTAGCTCTAATTTCGAATTATATTTGTCCAATTATTAAAGATTGTTATTTTTATGGGATCTTTGCATTCTATTTTTTGATATATTATATAAATATACTAGGTCAGTTATTGTTTTATGATACTGAGTTATCATTATCAAATTTTATTATTCTCCAATAATGAAAAACATTAGTATAGATTTCTTTTTATAAATATGATTATGAATGGCAGTAGTGTTAATTATTTTTTAAAGTATTACTAGAAGATACCCAACCCTTATTCTTTATTGATTGATGCTCTTCCAATTAACCGAAATACTGCTAATATTTATTACCAAATAAAAGAAAAGAAAATTGGTGTTTTTAATTATGCGAAGATATATTAAATTGTGGTAATTCCAAGTTATGAGTTTTTGTCTCTAAACTTATACCTGAGAAATGATGTTACTGTTTTTTTGTTTCTTCGTAGATATAATATGATGAACTATATTTCATGATATTTGGCAAATTACTGCTAAAATTACTATTGTTTTACAAATGGGTAACATTAATATTTATTTATATCAATATATTTATATTGAGAATATATCATATTGAAAGATTCTGTGTGGTGTTATTAAACATTAATAAATACGAAGATTAAAAATGTATGTTACAAAATAAATTGTAGTGTAGAAAGAAATTGATAAAATAACATTTTGGGACAAGAAAATAATGCTTTTTTATATAATGCTCATTTATATCATTCTGTTTGATAATCATTATATAATGCTCATTTATATCATTCTGTTGAATAATCATTATATAATGCTCATTTATATCATTCTGTTGAATAATCATTATATAATGCTCATTTACATCATTCTGTTGAATAATCATTATATATTGCTCATTTACATCATTCTGTTGAATAATCATTATATAATGCTTTGGTTATGTTCATTCATTCATCATGGATTCTACTGTTTTTTTAAAGAAATGAGCGCTTATTTTTATAAACTATTTATAAATCTAGCGTTTGATTGTTATTTAAAATCTATAAATTTATACTATAGGCGAATGTTATCGAGGCTTTCTTAAGTGTATAATCAGCATTGTTTAATAAAATAGCACTTATTGTTTAAGTTGTGATAAATACAATGGGATCATTCTTCCATTAAATGTAATGACGTTTTTCTGTCTGTAATCATATTTTTTAAATAATATTCTAAAAAAATATTTCAGAGTTTAGCTTATTTTTCTTTAAAATAAAAAAAATGTGATTTACTACTATCTTGAAAGATTGTTTATGTCGGAAAATATATGAGAATGTGAAATTATATTAGATTTTGTAAATATATGTAAATTTGAAATGATATGAAAATTTTAAGATGTATGAACGTTTTCCCTCCACAACAATAGACACGTCTTTTCACATATCTAACATAAAAATAAATAAAATTATATTTATGCCATTGTTTCCGAATCGTTTATCGTGATACATAATTACTTCAGAGTGAAAAAATTATTTTAATATTGATTACAATAGATCGTGTTACATAGTCTCAACATTTAAATCAAATAGTGCTATATTAAAGTTGTGTTAGATGTAAATATTACTTAAAGAATAACTTTTAATAAATTGTGATTGCTATTTATTTTTGATGGAAAAGAATTTAATAAAGTCAAGAATGATTTTCTTAATATAGCCCGAGGAAATTGGTAACTAATCTTTGAGGTTTTTTATAAAATGTTGTATTAATTGAGTTTATTAAAAATAATCATATAAATAAATTTTTTGCAATGCTTTAGTGCATTTGCGAATATTTAAATTTTTACATCAAAAAATAATGTGATAAATATTATTATTATGCCTGTTGTGGTAGACATGCCTATGATATTATTGGTGCATCCGAGTTCTTGGTATAACCGATATAGTTTAAAATATGTAGAATATCTGAAAATATTACGAGTTTAAAATTTTACATATGATTGGGCTTTAATAATCACTTATTCGCAAAATAGAAGAAACAAGATATTTTTTATATTCTTTCAGAGAAAAGGTGATATTGATGAAATGGTTCTCATTAGTGTTATGTGGATATTTTATTGTTATGAGTTGATCATTCATGAATTTATATAACCCTGAAAAATAGGCATATATATGCGGTAAAGTCGTAATTAGTTCACAAGAAAACAATGTAGCTGAAAATACCTTTCAAAAAATTCTTTCGTAATTTTGCAAGGGTGTGATGACTTTTTTTATTTAACTTGTTAAAGTGTATGAGAAGCGTTGTAATTCTTGGTAAGATTAGTTATGCTAGTTAACGTGATGTTCATGCATATCTTCTATTAAATAAATACTCATTAACTTATTTTGTATTTACAACTCAAAAATCTAATTTCACTATAAATTCGTATAATATACATATTTCTCTCAATTTTTTATTCATGTATATATAGAAGATACTAAACAATGAAACGAATGTTTATCTTACAAAGAAATTCAGTGCACTTATGAGTAGAGGAAAATGAGAGTATTCGTCAATTTCCTTTAATCTATTCAGATCTTGCGTATCTTTGCAAAACAGTGGAAATTGAAATATATATTGGCAGAGAGCAGAATAATTTTCAAATTAAAAAATATGTACTTTTTGATTACACATTTAGCAAAATATTTATAATTTTATTGCTTTGTCAATTTCTTGATAGTCAAGTGCGTCAGTTGGCTACAACAAATCTTACATAGACTGGTCTGAATATACTATTACTTGAATAAATATTTCATGGCACTCTTAACATTAGTGGTATTCTTTCAAAAATTTTATAAATACAGGTGGAAAATAATTATGTATAATTGGTGTGTCGTATACGACATGCTAAACTTGCGAGAGTTGTTAATAACCTATGATGACTATTTGAAAATATGTAAAATTTAGCGGCGCAGTTGAGAAACTTGGTAAAATATATATTGAAGATTATACAAATGTTGTGCTTACTCCAAATAAAGTTGATGCTTTTACTTATGAAGAAGACATTCATATTCCATTTGGCGACGATATTATAAATTGTAACGAACTATTTGATAATGTTGGTCATATCTAAATATTTTTTAATGATAATTCAAAAGATATCAATTTAAAAAAATAAAAAAATAACTGTAAAGGGCTCGCATCTAGAAAATATCTTCCATGTAAATGCCAAAACAAATACATATTTTATTTCAAAAACATTAGGTGGGTCATTGTTTCCTATGATTTCTATATAAAGTTGTAGTAGGATCACGTGGTATGTTCAGAAAGTTTTTGAAACGTTGTATTTTATTGTTTGTGATAAAAAATCGAATTTGTATTCGAAGCAAAATAACGACTATAGTTTTCATATGAACCTTGCAGAGGTAAAAATTGCTTCATGGTTGTATTAATTCTATACCTTGGTATCATAAACTCTTAAGGCAAAAAATATAATGGGAACCTGATGAATGGCCTAGGCGCTTAAATTTCTCTAAAAGATATGCCAAAAGAAATCTAAACAATTTAATCGTTATATACATTTTGCTAATAACGATAACATAAATATTAATTACAAAATGGCAAAAATAAGGCCACTGATAGAAAAAATTAAAAAATTTTCTTTAGCAGTTGGAATTTTTAAAATTAATTTAGTTAATCGATGAACAGATGGTTTATCACTCAGATAAGATGTCCATTAATTCTACGACCGTAAGATTTTTATAACATTAGTGGTGGTATCTATAAATGGATATATTTTTAGCTTCGCTCCTTACTATGGGAAATAGGACAAAGTAGATAAAGAATTTATAGTTGGTGCTATATTAAATTTGGCTGATAAACTTTATAGTGTTGAACTTTATTTTGTCAATCTTTTCTCGTCATAGCCTGTTTAAAGTACTTTAAGGAATAAATATCAAAGCCAACGAAACAATAGGCTCAAATAAATCTATCGGGTACCTATACAGATTCCAGATTCTTTTTGTTAAAGGCCTGGGAGATATATCGAGAAAGATGGAGATGGCATTATCTGCATTTAATTGAATGGTAATAGTTCCGTGATTATTATGAGAAATAATTTGGATAGCTTTTCCTTGACTAATGTATGAATTGTTGTCACGGAACGTGAGAACATGTGACATATTATTTTAACGATCACTACCGATTATTATTATTATCATTGGCGAATCTCGTGTTTTTATAGCAGGCAGCAAAAGAAATATTACATGGCGCCCGATTGTGAAAATAACTCGGAGGACTCAACTAACACTCTATTGTCGGCATTAGAGAATAAAATAAATTCATTAGCTGCAGAAATAGAAGCTGAAATTAAGACCGACAAAAATCTGGAAAGAATTGCTGTTTTACGCAAAAAATTGCCTTGCATCTTCAATCTATACAAAGAATACGTATCGGATTTTATACGTAATGGTAGTACAATCAGTGACAATGATTTCGGGAACATCATTGTAGATACACAACTTATGATAAATGAAGTTGATGAAATACCCGGGATAGAGGAAAAATTTAGTAACAGCACTAAAATAAGACATGAGAATAATGAGATCCTCGTGAATATGGATGGATCCAATTCTCAAAGAAGAGGAAAATCACAGTTTTGTTGACCATCAATCAAGCTGCAAACATTTGGTGGATCGCTAGAAAAATGGAGTGAATTTTGGGAGAATTTTCAAGTTCTAGTCGATAACAATTTAGATTTGGATGATTATGTTAAGTTTTATTATCTGAAATCAGTATAATTCGGAGAGCCAAAGAAATTGATTGAAAACATAGCTACTGAATCATGTAATTATAAAATTGCTATTGATATATTGAAAAGAAGATACGACAAAAAGAGAGAGATGATAATGATACTCTATGAAAAAATTAGAAAAATGAATCAAGCATCAAATGATACAAGTAGTTTACGGTATACAATTAACTATATATTCACGGCACTTAAAATAAAACTGTATGAACAAAACATTTCGGACTCATATATTGTTCCATTGGTATTATCAAAATTTCCTAAACCTTTTATACTGAATCTGAAGGAGAATAAAGGAAACGAATATTGGAAGATATATGTTATATGTTGATAAAAGCGAGAGAAAGATCTGGAATTGATAGGTATGAGAAAAGAGAGTATAACTCGATGTATCAAAATCGGGTAAATAAGTTGGAATCAAATCCAAAAAGTATTCTGTGTGCCTTTTGTTACGGAGAACATTGGAGCGATCAATGCACTAAATACCCGACGCTCAATGCTAGGAAAAGTATGTTAAAAGGAAAATGTGTTAGATGCCTTGTGAAAGACATCAACCTAATTGTTGTTCAAGAAGGAAAAATTGTTACTATTGCAAATCACACGATCACCATAGGAGTCTTTGCCCGAACAAATTAAAGGGGACAAAACAAGTCTCAAATTTTCAAGAAAACTCCAAAAATAACAGGACAAAAATTAAGGAAGAATCTCAACATTTTTACAAACAAAAATGTGATGGGAGAGACAACCTCAATAATACCTTCCTTCGTTGGAAAATTGGTCAACCCGGAAAATCCAGGGAAATATATTCTAGCAAATATTGCACTTGACACTGGAAGTACGTCTACATATGTTAATGCAAGAGTTACCAACTTACTTAATCTGAATTCAAATGAAAAGGATATAAACTCTATGAAGTATCAACATTTGGTTCTGAAAATACTATAATTGTGCAAGCTTCTAAGGTAAAATTGGGAATAACAAAAGAAGACGGAACAATCTTTGAAATAGCTGCATTGACATTACCCGTGATACCCGCCCAGTTAACTTCCCCAATCTGTTCAAAATAACTTCTGACTTAACAAAAAACCATAAATTAGCCAAACAAATAGGGCCGGGAAAAAGTGAACAAATTGATCTGATTATTTTTGGGATATACTAATTTCAAAAGAGAGCCCTTTTAACAAACCAATACATGTAGTCAAAACAATATTTGGGGATTTGATAACCGGAATGTTGGAACAAAACAAACGGAGTGGTGATATCCAATTTTGTAACTTATCAAGAACGAAATTTACGGGACCAATAGTAACTTTGGAAGAAATAAAGGATTTGGAAGATTTAAGACAAATCTGGGAGTTAGATACCATTGGCATTAATGATGATCCAATAAAGAAAGACGGAATATTAGCAATGGATCACTTGAACAATTCGATATGTTTCAAAGAAAAGCGGTATCATATTAAATGGCCGACAAATCCTAATGTTAACTTGCTCCCAAATAACTACTATCCATGTTATCACCAATTAAAAACGTTGGTTTCACGATTGAATAGTTCAAAAGAATTATTTGACGTATATAATGGTATAATTTCTGAACAACTGGAATCCGGCGTAATAGAAGAAGTCACCGAACCAAATCCAAAAATGAATGACTGCCACTATATTCCACACCATATGGTTATTCCGAAAAATAAACCGATTTCAAAAAGTAGAGTTGTCTACAATGCTTCCTTCAAGATAAACAAATCTTCGGTAAGTCTAAATGATTGTTTATTGAAGGGCCTAACTCTATTGAATGATTTAACCGGTATCTTATTGAGAATGAGACTTGAAAAGTATTTGGTTGTTTGTGACATAAAGAAAGCATTTCTTCAACTTGCAATACAAGAAGAGGATAGAAATTAAACCCGGTTTATTTGGATAAGGAATCTCGAGGAAAATGTAAACCAAAGAAACATGGTAGTATACAGATTTAAGAGAGTACCATTTGGTATTAAAACGGCTCCCTTTCTCTTGTGTACAACCATAAAAACGCATCTGGAAAAAATCAGAATCATATTTAGCTGAAAAACTGGCTAACATTTGATTATATAGACAATTTTGTCATTGGGTTTGACTGCCTACAAAATGCAATTAAGGCAAAAAATGAAATGGACAAAGTATTTGATGATTGCTCCATGAAGTTACAAGAGTGGAAATCAAATAATATGAATTTAATGAGATGATTACCACGGAGGACAGGCCGAAAATAATGTGGTCAACTTACTAGGCATATCTTGGAATTCAGTCAACGACATGCTGATGATAAATCATCCAAAGTCTTTATTGGAAAAAATAATCACGAAAAGAACTATCTCAAAAAGACTTGGCCAAGTGTTTGACCCGTTAGGAATACTGTGCCCCATGATTCTTAATGGGAAAATATTGCTTAAGGAACTTTGGATCAAATCGAAAGACTGGGGCGAGGAAATAGAACAGCAATACAAACTCCAATTGGAAAGGATCACGGACGATATGGAGAAAATAAATCTTATTGAAATTCCAAGACACAGAGGGTTAAATGAAATTAATAACGTTCAATTAATTGGGTTTTCGGATGAATCTATACATGCGTATGCTAGCGCCATTTACTTACGTTATCACGTGAATGGAACTTGGAAATCACGTCTGATATTTGCGAAATCTAGAATTGCACCTATAAAGTCCTTATCTGTACCAAGACTAGAACTATTGGCAGCTGTTATAGCAGTCCGCTTCTTAAAATTTGTTGAAAAACAGTTAAAACTCAAAATATCTTCAAGATTCTTGTTTACAGATTCAAAATGCGTTATTTGCTGCTTTAACTCGGAAAAATCACTCTCAGTATTTGTTCAAAATAGAATTAACGAGATGAAAAAACTTCCTGATATAATTGTAAAATATGTACCATCATTGGAAAATCCCGCTGATATTGCAACAAAAGGAATGGACGCTATAAATCTGAAAAATTGTAAACTATGGTGGAATGGACCAAACTGGTTACAAAAAGATGAATCCTGCTGGAGAATACATGGGGTAAACATAAGTAAGCCACCAGAACCTGCACCAGAAGAACTCAAAAAAACTCTGCAAACAAAGTTAACGCATTTATGAGTCAAAGTATCGTAGGAAAAGTGAACCCTCCACTTCTGATAGATATTGATAAATTTTCAAGTTTACAAAAGTTATTGAGAGTTACTGCTTGGTGTTTCCGATTCTGTAATAATGCTAGGAAGAAAAATATAATGGCGGGTTTAATTTCAACCCAAGAAAAGTAAAATTGCTAAATTTGAATGGGACAAATATAAACAAGTTACAAAGTTGGCTAACATTTACAATGCTATAAAGGAGAATAAATTTGACGATTTGAAAACGTTACCTAAATTATATATTGACGATGACGGGTTTAATTAGATGCTGTGGACGACTTACCTATTCTCAACTACAAGCAGATGAAATAAACCCGAAGTTATTACCAACTGAATCTAGATATACCGAACTTATTGTACGAGAAATACATGAAAAATCCTTCCACATCGGTACTTCATTCACACTTTCTAAAATTAGAGGAGAATACTGGATACCAAAAGGGAGAACATACGTGAAGAAAGTCTTGAAAAACTGTCAAAAATGCAAAGTTTGGAAACTAAAACCATATGCAGTACCGCAATTTCCACCTTTGCCCCAATCTAGAGTGAAACAGGCACTGGCATTTACATATGTAGGGTTGGATTATATGGGTCCTATAACCATAAAAATAGAAAATTCGACAAAGAAGACATGGGTATGCTTGTATACTTGTCTAGTTGTCAGAGCTATACATCTGGAAATTGTATTGAATTTGTCAGCAGATGAATTTTTATTGTGCCATCGCAGATTTATTGCTAGAAGAGGCAATCCAATAGAAATTATTACTGATAATGCTACAAAATTTCTGTTATCTGCGACAATAATTAAGGATTACTTTATCAACAACGACATAATCTGGAGAAATACGACACCCTTTGCCCCCTGAAAGGGCGGAGTCTACGAAAGACTCATCGGTCTCACAAAAAACTGCCTGCAAGAGACATTTCAAAAGGGAATGTTTACTATCTCACAAATGCAAACTATTCTGTATGAAATAGAAAATATATTAAATCAAAGACCACTAACCTTTATGGATCCGGACTCGATTGAAAAACCTATTATTCCAAACGATTTTATCATTTTGAATCCTAACCGTTTAGGCTACGAATGGAAGAAGCAGAATGAAATCGATGAGCTGGATACTGATGAAAATAGAAACAAAATAATCAAAATGTGGAAAATTGGTAACAAATTATTAAACAAATTTTGGAATCTATGGAAATCCGAGTACCTATTAAGCTTAAGAGAACGCTACAAAAACGAAGTAAACCCTACAGTGTCATGTTCAAATAAAACGCCTAATATTGGAGACATTGTTATTGTTGAGGAAGAGGGTCCAAAAAACTGCTGGAAAATGGCTAGAATTACTGAGCTTGTAAAAGGAGCCGATGAACAAGTAAGATCTGCAATAATCCAATTTGGAAATGGTCGTAGATCGAAGCGATCATTATTACATCTCTATCCGATGGAGTTAGAACCATAAACTCATTTCTGGCGGATTGTAACGGAACGTGAGAACATGTGACATATTATTTTAACGATCACTACCGATTATTATTATTATCATTGGTGAATCTCGTGTTTTTTATAGCAGGCAGCAAAAGAAATATTACACTTTAGTGTAAGAAAGAAAAGCAGAAAATCAAGGTTAATCAATATAATAAATACATTGGTGGTGTTGATTAAGCAGAAAATGGAGTAACTAGTTATCGTATTGGTATTCAAAGAAGAAAATGGTATTAGTCACTATTCGCCAGTTGCATCAGCATGTGTATTTTCAAGTTCTTGGAAGTTTGTGAATATAAACAATAAAAATCCTTGAACATACTAGATTAAATAATCATATTTTTAATACATGCCGCCAATCATTTGAAATTTCAAAAAATCATAGCCGTTGAAATTACTAACCTCAAGTTTATGCAAAAATTCCGTCATCAAATTTTACATAATAAAAAAAATAGGGAATGATGTTTGGCACAATTCTACCACTTACTTTTGAAATATAAACTATTAAATGCTCTAAGAGTAGCACAACGAATTCTTTCCAACGGCAAAAATTTGTTAATAACATGCGCGCGCATTAACTATAAAAAAATGTTTGCGTTTGAACAAAAGTCCTTAAAAAGTAATTTTTAGTTAAATTTCCAGTTGTATAATTTGCTAGGATTTATAAATACATAGTATATACTATAAGTGATGATCAGTACAACTTTTCTTTAATGAGTGTAAATTTGAATTATACGACGAACTTGAATTTTGTGCTGCTTCTATCATACCACTTTCGATTTCATTTTCAACCATGCTTTGGTTAACCTTCAATTTATTAAAATAACTAGTTAATCCAGGGGGGAATTGGTCGAATTTTTAAAAAAAGTGACGGTTAAACACAGCAGAATTTAAAGGCAACGGATTATCATTCATGACTCTAAAATGAGCATTTCAGGATTCCATTTGATATTTTGTTACCTTTGAGTAATTTTTTTAAATATAAGAAAAATGGAGACAGATTGAAATTTGTAAACATAGATACTCTTTTGAGGAGTTTCGTGTACTCCATTTCTACAACCACCGTTGGAACAAAAGCCAGAGAAGTGAAACACCTGATGAATAGCTGGAACTCAATATTTTTATAAATTCATCACTTAAGTCGAATTTTTGTAGTTTTCTGAAGATTATTTGCCTAAAGTGGACCAAGCAAAAGTTAATAGTGGATTTCGTTGCTCTTTTGAAAGCAGAGTGGGCAGCATGTTTGAAATCAATTATAATATATTTTGGAAAAATAGCGTCAAATTTTTCAAGTATAATGCTGAGAGTTATGGAATAATCATTCTTTTTTTTAGTTTATTAGGATGTGAACAAGCGGATAAACTTTGATGCGTATTTTCTCATGGAGAATATACAGCTGTAAAAATTTTCTTGGGCATACTTTGGATGTTCCAACTGAAATCAAAATGTTTGACTTTTGAAGGTGTGTTAGATTCATGGATGTAGACGAAATAATAATTGTGTCATTTGATTCTGCGCCAGAATCAAAGCAAAATTATCACCTTGTAACGTAGTAAAGTTATGTTTCCTAAAGACTTTAGGTTGAATCAACAGTGATAGAATTTCTTATTCGTGGATATTTTTAGATATATTTTTTTATTTATAATTGGAAGGTCACACACTTTAGTTGTACTAGTTGCAGCTGCAAATTCTTTGTGAGTGGATTAAGCACAGTTAATCGTCAAATCTTTTATTTTATTGTTGAGCATCAATTTTGAAGTATCACGTTCACTCGAGATATGATTGTGACTATTGATCGTAATTAGGCTTTCAGTTTTATCAATTAGAGAATTAGAAAGCTTTGCGTAGCATTTTCTATTTTGAGTGTCTCCAATTTTGAGTGTTTTTCCAGCATATTTAACATAGTAGAAATTTTTATAGAATATCACGTCTTTATTTCTTGAGGTTTTCAATAAGTCACAATCTCTGTTTACCAACATTTCTTACGATATTTTTGCAACGTGGAGCGCGCAACTTCTAGGAGATTTTTTGCCATGTCAAAAACAAGGAACACTCTTTATCACAGTTCTATCACTTACTTTTGAAATTGAAAGTATTAAATGACCTAAATGTTCCTCAGAATTTCTTATATAATATATGAAATAAAATTCTATGTTAAAATTTATTATAAAAACAAATAAATTATGTTGTTTTGTGCATACCCCACACTCCGGGATGTAAAGTGTGTCTTTTACGGCGCAATTATTTAGTGAATGGTTTTTGCGTATTTTCTCATATTTATGTAACTTATTAAAGGCACATTAGGCCTTATTCTATAATTTGTTAAATTTTTTCTGTGCCCTGAAAACTGATGAATAGGCTAAATAAATATATTATAAAGCAGATATAAGATAGATTTAATATTGTGTTTGTATATCAAATAAGTTAAGGTTCGAAGACCGTCGGCAATAATCATTAATAATACTTTCGGTGTCTCTCGTGACATGGTTTCTTATATTTGCACTTTTAAATTCTTCATACACTAGATTTTGCAGACTTTTTTATTTCCAAAATCTTCAAGAAGCTTTAATTTATTTCTTTTCGAAAACTTGACTTACTTCAAACGTGAAGAACCTGTCCATGTTAGAAGAATTCATAAAAAATCTAGTTTTATGAACATTTTTTTATCGTGTAAAGCATTATATATATTGAATATGCTTTTATGTTTCTGGTATATATAAAAAATTGGAATTCAAAAATAAACATATTCAGCTCGATTCCACAGACCGTTGTATTTCAATCGGACGTATACAAAATAAATTAATTTGTTTACAAGGTTTATACATGTGTTTAATGAAAAATTATCTAAAAAATCACGAGGAAATAATAAGCGAATACGTTAATTTTAAGAGCCAAGACAATAACCTTGCTTGAATAAATTTCAGTGACCGAGTAATTCCGGAGAGAAAGAATAGAACTTTAATCGTCAAATGGTATATTTACATTCAAAAAGAATTATTTTTTGGTTAATATTTAATTCCTTGCACTAGTCGGAGATACTCGGTCATCGCGATTACGGTGTTTTCTACGGAATGATTCCTAGTATGTGCGCTGTGAATTCGTCGTAGCCTAATTTTGCGAATTTTTGTTATCTCAAAAAACATAAAGAAGATTATATATTTTTTTAGAAACATGGCCTTCAAAATCGAGACAGTCTCCATGTTAGATGAATTTATAGAAATTCTGTTATTACGAGTACTTTTCATTGCATTATATATATTATAAAATATTTTATTTTTATGCTTTTGATATGAACAATAGGAATTCGAAAATAAACATATTCGGCACGATAACACAGACCGATGAATTACAATCGGACATATACAAATTAAACTTTTTTACAATTTTTCATACACGCGTTGAATGAAAAATTATGAGGAAATGTACGCGTGTATGTTAATTTTAGGAGTCAAGACGACAACCTAGCGTAGGCGAATATCAGAAAACGAGTAATGCCGAGGAAGAGGAGGAAGAGGAGGAATTCAACAGTTTTTTGAGCACAAGAATTTACAATGGTAGTTTTTCTTACATAGTTATAAAACTAAACCACTAACTATTTATATAATTAAGTAATTTATGCTGAGTTGAAGATGAAACAGGATTTGAATATCGGTTAGAATTCCCAAGCTTTTAACCATCTGTAAGCTGAATATGAAGAATTGTTTGGAACTTTAGCCGCTATGTTTCCGTCCATACCATATGATAAGAAAGAAAAGCTGTAGAAACTTTTGATGAAAATCACATAAGAATCAATTATAAATATGGAAAATTTACCTGATAAAAATAATTGTCACAACTATTATATGCAAAATTGTAAAAGAAGAGATAGAAGATGGCTTCGGCTTTGTGTTATTTTTTTTTATATTCTTACAAACCTCATTTAAGACAACTCCTATATTAAAAATATTATCGTAAAAGTTAAAAAATGCTATAGTAGAAATAGATCACAAATTACCTGTTATTATACACGATAAATGATATGATGGGAAATAATGGTGGTAGTATAGTACTCTACCCATGAAAAAGTATGGTAAATAGTTGAAAGCCCACAACATATAGACAGGCCAGCATTTACGGACATTACTTTCTAAAACAAGATAGATTTTTAATTTAAAAGTTATCTACTTTTCCATTTAGCACTATAACGGTGTGTGGGATATCTGAGTGATAATAGTGAGGCCACCACAAAAATTATGGGGAAATTTAAGATTACAAAAAAAACATGTCCACCATAATATCTAAACATTGGCAACTCGAACTTTATAATTATTTCTTATAGTTAAATTACAGGATTTCCAAGGAGATACACACGATGGGTACTTTTTCCTGAAAACCAAATACCCTATACACCAATTATATTTTCATTTAAACTATTGACCAAAGTTACTTTTAAATTTATAGGCCACATCCATGGTTTGGATGTTACTTCATAATCTTTTGGCACAAGTCCACTATTAACCTATAAAATAATTGAAGAATTTGAATGATGTATATGCTTGAACATGAGGGATATTATGAATATAATATCATCTATGAATAAACTTACACTAAACATAAGAGAATGGTATTCCACAATTTTTGAAATCCAACCAGATTTTATGTTTTTAATTAAATTTACTCTTTCAACTATATAAAAGATAAAAAATTAATCAAGTATAAAAATGCAAAGTTGATCAGCATATTATCCAGGAAACATAGATCAGTTATAAACATTTTCTTTATTATCCACTTAGTTATTTTAATTTTTTTTGTGAAAAGGTAGCCTGCTATATCTTAAAGTATTTTTCGAAAATAAATAAATAAAAGACTTCTAGGAAGTAACTTAAGGTAAAATAAGCCGCGACAACATTTCGCAGTAACCAATTATTATTTTTGGAAAAATAATACAAAATTTCGCACCTCAATATTTACGTATTAATGACAAAATGCTAAAAGGAAGTTGTTAAATAGAATATTGTAACTTTATAATTTTCCTTCGAACTTATTAATGTGATAGATAATTGAGAGTCTAACTCGAAAAAAACATTATCGGTATCTTTCATGTACGATCATAATTATTTTAATTCTGTTTGTCTATATTTTTTGTGTTCAAAAGTGTCACTATTTGTCTGTAATTTTAGTATAGAGTTACTATTCATTTTAAACATCATATTGATTTTAAAATTTCTTATGAACAAAAAAAAAACTTGTATTAATATAACAAAAGTGTTTTAAGTTAAATTAATATAACAAAAGTGTTTTATATAATAAACAAAATTAAAAATTTTTTAATTGTATGATTTATCTGCTGTTTATTGAAAGGTAAATGTAAGTTTTACTAGTCAAGGATACAATATTAATATATTTTACTTATATTTTTTTATTAGTAGTTTTCGCAAAAATTTTATTAAATCTCATAGAAAATAATTTTTTATTGATGTATTTCTAATGGCTTTAGTTAGAATTCTTGATCTTTAATAAATTATTAGAGATTTCGATTTTTATCATATATAAACAAAGTTGTGTTCCTATTATTTTTTAACTGTAGTATATGAACTCTTAATTTTCGATGATAGGTTTAGAATTTTAACTATACTCCTTAGATTTTTTAACAGCGCTTATTATTTTTTAATCTAAAGCTAAATTTAAAGAAAAGAACTCAAATGTTTAATATTCATCACAACCTAAGGATATATAAATGATAAAGGATACTTTCATTGTTCTCATTTGTATTGTGATAAATGACCCAACACCTACGAGGATGCCCAAGGTTATTATTACAAATAGATTCTTCTTGCTCAGATCCCCTAAAATAAAGTTTGTGATTGTATTTTAATTTATTGTATGTTTATTAAAAAAAGTATATTTCAATACCATTTAGGTAGTTTTGTACCACTAAGCATGAGTTCACATTTCATATTTTGATGTGTTAATGAAACTTTTGTGGATAATGGCATAATTTTACCCCCAGATGATGCTTTACCAAGTATTTTTACTATCCAGTGGTCATTAAAATCTCCAGTACCATTCTAAAAATCAAATAATATAATTCCTTGCATTCTAAAGAGAATATACGATTCCATAACCAGAAACTTGAAAAACTTTGGTATTGATAGGAGCCTTTTCATTATGGCTATGCAAATTTCTTGTTGTTCTATTGATATATTTAATAGTAGTTTATAGTTACTATTGAATTCAAAATAACTTTTTATGTGTGAGGACGACAGTATCACCATCAGTGATAAAATAATTGTTTGAACCATTGACCTTTTTTATTATCCAGTAGCTATTAGGATCAATAAAACTATAACCTGTAATCTAAAATATTATTAAAAATTTATAGAGATATAGATATATTGTGTATTTTTGATTGTTAGAAAATAACTTGTTGTTGTTGTGGTGGATGCCCTTCAGGATAAATTTGATCATGACTGTGTAAATAATTTGATCTTCTGTGGCACCCTTTGAGAGTAATTTCACTATTATTAGCTACAACTATAAATATATATATATTTAATTTTTTATGCCGTGATAGATATATAATACATTTAGAGATATTTTTGAAAGAATTTTCAATTTTGTTCCCACGTAAATTAAGTTGAAACTGTGGGCTAAAAAATCCATCGCCAGTTCCTCTAAATGCAACAATAAAAATTTTATCTTGACAACTGTAGATAATTATGACATACGAATTTAATAGTACAACCAAGTGACATATGAAAATTCCGGTATAAATAATAGTTGGAAAAAATATCAGTGCAATCAAACGACTTTTTATAAAAGTCAAGATAGTATTCTATAAAAAATTCACTAGATCAGAATTTGTTTATAAATCCAAAAATAGATCCCAATTAATGTATTCTAAAACTAATATGACTTAAGTACATCCTGCATTAAAAATAAAATTTAAGGAATTATGAAAATCTAAAGCGATCTATTAAGCTGGCAATAGATTTAAAGAAATATAGAATGATTAAATATGCAGTAATTAAGTTAATAATCAGAGTCAAATAAAAATTTTTCGTTTATCATAGAATTCAAATTTACATTTATTTTCAAGCTAAGCATTAGATAAGTTCATTATGGCCTCACTTTAATAATCTTAATGCCGAGACTATACAACACCGAAAAAGTTGAGACTATATAGTTAGAATAGTAGATTTATCTGCTTTTGAATGGATGCGAGTTAGATTATAGTTTATTACTATTATGTTAGTTCATTCACACCTTTTAATTTAAAATAAATATTTACATAAATGTAACTACATAACTCTGTAATAAATTATGAACAATTTTAAGTTTAGTAAGAAGTCTTCAATTATTTTGAAAAGTAATATTTTTTAGTGATACACTTTAGTTCGAAATTAATCTGCTTCGATTAATTGATTCTTCTTAGCTAAGCATAACCGATCAAATAGTAGATAAATATATACATATGATTTAAAATAAAATTCATAAAATAGCCAATTGTGAATATTTGGCGTTATTTATTAAAATAAAAAACAGTATAATAATAGATGATAATTTAAAATAGTATTAAATCACAGCTTAGTAAGTTGTAGCAAAAATTTTAATTTAAAAGTGAATAACAAAAAATAAAATATATTAATAAAATAAAAAAATTTTTGATACATTATAAATAATATTTTTATTTTATTTATTACTATTGTAATCAAGTAAACACAAAAATTCATGCGTTGCTAGGCAAACCACGGGATTTTGGAAAAAAGTGTGTAAATGCTCTATTATTTTTGACAAATAATTAAAATATCTATTATTTGATAGTACATTTTTTAAAGTATGATTAATTTATAGTCCATATCTGATTTACATAATTTAAAAAATGATATCATTGTGAAAGCCAAATCGGATATTTATCACTATCTTTTATTATAATTAGCTATATTAAAATTTTTTCACGCTTTTAATATATATCAATTTAAAAATATAGTTCTTGAAAAAATAAAAATTCACTTTTGTAATTAGAGATATTCACTTAAGTCTTCGTGAACTCTTTATATTATGAAAAATTCCTTAGTCCTTTTCAAGATATAGAATTCTTTAATATGCTGCTGGGGTCAAAAGACAGAATTAATTTTTCTATATGATTTATAGTAAAAACTAAAAAATTATATTTTAATAAGTTTATAGTAAATTAATTTAATTATTATACTTCAAAAGCAAAGTATTTAGAATGTCAAAGTAAAATTATATTTAACTTGTATGGAATTTTTGAATTTTTAAATTATGGTTATTAAAATATCCCAAATTAATAAGAGATAATTTTTTTATGTACTAAATAGTTTTTTTTCATTTGATAAATAATATGCTTTAAATGAAAAATTGAAAATCTAGGCAAACCGTAAACTTTATTTTTAGTCTAAATATGACATGCCTAGCGATTCATAAATTATTAGCTAATTAATTATCATTATCATTAACATTATAATTCGTTAATTATTAATTAATTAATTGTCATTATTAATTAATTAATTATCATTATTAATCGTTAATTATTAATTAATTAATTGTCATTATTAATTAATTAATTATCACTATTATTAGTTAATTAATAATCATTATTTTTTTCATTAACTATTTATTTATTAATTACTATCCAAACACCCCCAAGATTAATATTTTATACTTGATTACATTATTCCTAAAGTAATTCGGTGTGACTCACACAAAACTATACTTTATTCCTAACAAAAAAACTTTTAATTTTTTCTGTGATTAAATTATTAAGAATTTAGCTGGCAAGATCAGTTTCATAAAAATATAACGAATCTCAATTTTATTAACGAGCTACTCAAAAAATTTTTATGACGCATGCGTGCTATATTTTCACAGTTTATTGTTTGCTATTTTTTCACTTTAAGAACCAAATAAAAATATACATAACTCTATATTAGTGTTATTTTACGTTTTTAGTGATATTCCTATTTTTTATATTTCATAGCACCTTATATTTTTAGCCCCCTAACAAAAAATGGTACTTATGACACTGAAGGACGATTTTACTACATTACAGTGTTTTTCGATTTATCTCGTCGGAGCAATGCTTTGAGAAAATTTTTTAAATGAAACCCGCACAGAATATTAAGAATAACAAAAATACAGAGAATACCGATACAAATAAACAGAATGATCGATCAATGTGAGTCATCAAATGTTCTACAAAAACAGAATAATACATCTACTGTTAATAGAACTGTGAGAAATTTAGAATGCATCTGAATTACGAGAAATAATTCCTAATTTAACTTTAAAAGGGAACATTCCAACTCATACATAAAATGTATTGAGTCTTCCCAGGTCAACTGTTTCAACAATTGCAAATCGTTACCTTAAAACAGGAAAAATAGAAGCAGATAAAAGAGGTGGCGATTTAAGAATCAAAGCTTCTACAAAAATCAAAAAGAGCAAATTGTTCAGTGGGTGGACGAAAATTGCTATATACACTGACACTGAATGAACTTAAGGAATTTTTTAATAGAAAAGTTTCCACTTTTCTAATCGATAGGTGCTTGAGAAATTTTCATTACACTTTAAAAAGTTTGCATATCTTTATATCTTTACAGGGAGTAGAAATAGTCAATTAACTATTAAAAAAAAGCCATAGATTATGTAATATTGTATGAAGAGATGACTCTCCATCAGGAATTTTTTTTCATGGTGAGATTCTATTTAAATCGTAACTAAAAAAAAGGGAAGATCTTGCATTTTTAATAGTGCAACAACTAATGTACTATATGCTGGAAGCCATTATATATCAGTTGTTTCAAATATAAGCTTTTTTATCATAAGATACATAATAAGGCAGTAAATTGAGAAGACTAACAATCTCGTCTGAATGGACTCAAAGCAGACTGTTCTAATAATGGGATTGATATATCAGTTCAAATTTTGGTAATTCCCGCACACATCACATCATTATAAAGGGCTGGATTTTACACGATAAAAATTTTTTTACCTTCCACCTTATTGTCAATTTTTTAATCCCATTGATGACTTATTTGCAAAGTTAAAAAGATTTGTCTCTAAAGAAGGTGTTTCAATGAACCAAAACTTCCTGTTATATATAACAGGGTTTTTCAATTTCATTACAACTACCGAGTCCTGTAATGGATATTACAGGAATATGTTAAGGTACTTAAACATGGCAACAAATATGAAAAAAATTTATTATTGGTCAAATCACTAAACTATTTAATCTAATATTTTATTTACCTTATATAGTGTTGTAACATTTAAATAGTTTCTAATTAAAAGTGGTTCACATACAAATACAAAACTTATCTATAAATTTTACTAAAATATTGTAAAGTGAGATTATATTTAAATACTATAATTCTTGTAAACTTTTTCTCAATTCTGTATTCTAATGTAGATTTGTATTTATATACATCGGAATTGTACTCTTTACTTTGACTGATCGCAAGATGACTAGCGTTATTGCAATAGTGACGAGATAGATCGAAAACCCTGTACCAATGACATTGAAAGGATGCATGAGTATCTTAACATTCGAAAGTTAATACATGGTATTTGAAATCGGTGTAAAAGATGCTGGCCACACAACACAATTAAAACTCATAAAAGGTGATGCTATGCTTGCAAAGAAACTTATATAAAGTACTATAATACTTTAGTAGATATATCATTGCTTATCAATATTCATAATGATTTTACTCGTTTCAAAAGTCATTACTCTAAGTAGAATATGAAAGACCACTTTTTTACCTCTATAGATTCTTTTAGTAGATCCAATCATTATGTTATTCAGTGAGGATGTTATTTAAAAAATCTATAATTGGACTAAAAAGGAAGTGTTATTTGCCTAGCAAGTTCATTTGACCTAAGGAAAACAATTGAGTGGATTTTTAAATTTTCTAAGAATCATCTCCAAAATGAATTTTGTGGGGAGAAAAAAATTAGGCTGCAGAAATGTTAAAATAGACGACTCATTCCTTTATTTTCAGGAAAAAATACCATTAGGGCTGCTACTTCATGCGTAACAAATTAAAAAGTAGCCCTAATACGATATTTTCGTTCAAATATATTGTTTATACGAATGAAAATGATACGACCTGTTTTATAATTATTTAAAAGTTTTACATTAGAGTCATAAAATGTCAGACACTTGGAGCTTAACTCTGGGCTCAAAAACGAGCGCACTTGTGATTGTAATAAGAAAAGTTACAATCATACGTTGGATGGCCAATGGCTGCTGGGTTTTTGTATATGCTAGTTAATGGATAGAAGGAGTATTAGTCTTTCACATGAGAGGTCGTGGACGCAACTACTCTCAATAATAAAAAATAGAGTATTATTTCTCAATAATAAAAAATAGAGTATTATTTCTCAATAATAAAAAATAGAGTATTATTAGGGACTACAAATTTTACTGATTAACGGCGAACTTTCTCTACAATGTGGATGGGAGGGATATAACCATCGAACGGTGAATAATTTAAAATTATATTTTGCAGAGAATGGGTCCCGTACTAACACGACAGAAAGTGTGTGGAGTCAAATGAAATTGATAATTAAAATAAATATGAAAGTAGCTACCAATGTATTTTTTTTGAATTATAGATGATAGAATTCTAGCTGAATTTTATTAAAAGAATTTTATTAAAAGAATTTTAATGAAACTTTTGTAAGAGATTTGGAGTGGATTTTTGCATTATATACAAAGAGAAGTAATATTTTTATAAAAAAAATCATTTCTTCTTATAGCTTTCAAAAATTTATTTCTTAGCATCATTCTCATGAAAAAAATTTTATTAAAAATTGTTCTGATGATGTTTTTATTAAATTACAACGTCTGTCACTTATTAACCCATTCCGTGTTAAATATTTCGATACACATAAAAAAATTATTTTATACAAGTGTAAAATTATATTAGTGAAATTGAGTATTTTGAGCTAAAAATTGATTTTACTCGTATGCTGAATAGGGGAATAACACACTTAAATGTGATTACGAAAGGTTGTTAGCTGATTAATATTATTTCTTTTTTTAAAAAAAAATTTTTGTAAAATTATTTGTTGAAAGATTAATTACTATTTTTTATAGCACTATCGATGTATGTAAAAATAATAGAAATAGCAGTTTCTTCTAGAATAATGTGATTTTAAAATTTAATTAAATCATCACAATCAATTCAATTATCATTAAAATTGTTTGAAAATAATCTAAGAATATGTTATGGAATTTAACATAAGATCTTTTTAAGAGTCCGAAAAAGTGGCGCAATTATAATTTAATATATATAGTGATAATAAGAAGGTCTATTAGGATTTAAAAAAAAATGATACTCAATATAATAATCGGTAGCCACAGATTTATAATATCATAATTTATTTCATAAATTATAAATCACGAAAAAAGTGATAATAAAATAGTTTTTACAGTAATAAATAAGTCAGTCGAATCCTAGTATACGCACGTAATATTTGTATTTGCGCATATTATATATATTTTTATTCAATTATATTATTATTATGCGGTTATTAAAGCTACTGGCAATTCTTTTGACTGTTGAAAGTACAAAAGAATACCTTAGAAGCAAAAATTTACTTGCATCGAGGGGTTTCATGTCCTGTTTGCTCGGTAGAGATCAAAATTTGTCAACTTTAAGAAAATAGGAAATCCGATATAGAATTATTCAGATGTTTTTAAAATAAGTTGCAATAAGATAATTTTAGTTTGAAAATTTGCAAATGAAGCTTTCTGACCATTGTGGTTTTGTCAAAAAAGGAACCACAGACGATCGTGGAGAATGAATTCACTTATTCGAAGCAAGCAAGCAGCAAGCATGTACAGACGGACGGTAATCTATAGATTTTAGCGCAATATCTGTGTTCAGTGCTTCAACCTGAACATATTTTTAACTAATCATGAACCCAGAATCATAGCGGAATCGTAGTCGAAATCGATTAAAGTGTCATTGTAAGAAGAAAATATGACTGAGAGATGGTTCTTAGAGCGATGTGGATTTTTAGCACTGTAGCAAGAGAGCATCTCAACATTGAATTAGAAAAACATTTTGTTAAATTTGTTGATGATGCGAGTAAGGCTACACTTACTAGCATCATCCAACGCATGATCCATAATCCACTCGGATGCGTGGAAGGCATATAATAATCTCAACAGTAAAACGACATGATGAGCATTTTATCATCAAATTTACAACGTGAAAAAATTTTTGGAGCGTTTCTTAAAAACAAAAGGAACGAATAGTATACACTCACGAATAGTATACACTCACGAATTCGAGTATATAACTTAATTGTTATTCCGTTTGCACGAAGAGGATGCATACGAAAAATTAATTACTAATTATTAATGATAAAAATCCACCACATCTCAATGAATAATTAACCCTAAAATTAATTACTTAAATTTTTGTTATTCTGAGCACGCGCAAGCACGACATGCCTCTAATAGAATTTTACGTGAAAGTCGTATTAGAAAAAATTAAAATCATAAGTGTAAATATATAATATGAATAAAAAATATGTATAATATTATGTTAAAAATAAATTTAAAAAGTATTTTTATTCGCTATTTAAGATAAATGAAAAAATATTTCAAAGTAAACCACGACAATCATTGCCCACGCATTGTGATATTTTCCGAGTTGAAGATTCGTAAAATTAAAATTAGTCGTATTTTTATGAAAATCGATTTTTCTTGCTAAAATTTTGATTGTCTAATCACATAAAAAAAATTGAAAGTTTTGCATACGAATTAAGTATGGCGTTGCGTGAATCACTAGCTACACCGACATTGACTTATGGCACTACGGTAAACTACAAAAGCTACAAATTATAATTAAAATTCCACTTGATATTTTCCAAAAATAAAATTTTTTTAAAAGTTTTTTGCAAAATATTTAACTTCGAAAAAGGTATTATTTATTAAGACGTATAATATTAAACGAATTTTTATAATAAAATACTATTTATCTTAGATTATTAATGATTTCGCGAATTTAAAGATTTTATTTTCATTAATTTTCAAATATTTCGAACGTTAATTTTATTAAAAAATTTAGGAAAAAACAATAAATTTTGAAACTATTAATAGAATATCACTACAATTTTATTTCAAATCATAAAATAATAAAATTATCTATTTTCTCATGCTTTTTAATTGTTTAAGAATATTTGAAATCACTTAAAAAATTGAGTTTTAAAAGTTTTTCCAATTTATTAAAAAAATCAACAAATGTAATATTTTGATAGACTTAAAAAAATATTTAATTTTATAATATTCTGTAAAGAATAGAAAAATATTTAATTTTATAATATTCTGTAAAGAATAGAAAAATATTTAATTTTATAATATTCTGTAAAGAATAGAAAAATATTTAATTTTATAATATTCTGTAAAGAATAGAAAAATATTTAATTTTATAATATTCTGTAAAGAATAGAAAAATATTTAATTTTATAATATTCTGTAAAGAATAGAAAAATATTTAATTTTATAATATTCTGTAAAGAATAGAAAAATATTTAATTTTTATAATATTCTGTAAAGAATAGAAAAATATTTAATTTCATAATATTCTGTAAAGAATAGAAAAATATTTAATTTTATAATATTCTGTAAATAATAGAAAAATATTTAATTTCATAATATTCTGTAAAGAATAGAAAAATATTTAATTTTATAATATTCTGTAAACAATAGAAAAATATTTAATTTCATAATATTCTGTAAAGAATAGAAAAATATTTTGATTATAATCTTTTGACTAAAATAATAACTAAACTTTATTTTTAGAAATCAGTCTTTTAATGCGCACGCTACTAAAATTTAGTATTTTTGAATATTAAATAGAGTTCATCCGTTCTCACATCTCAACAAACTACTGAAAAAAAATCTTAATAACTTACATGTAAATTAAAGTCTCAGGGGAGTAGTATAAAAATGGTAAATCTAATTACTTGGGATCCAATATTATTATATATATATTATACAAAAGAAACATTTTCATCTGTAATAAGTGCAAATAAATCGATGGATGTAATAATACCAATAGTGGCAAATAAAAATAAACCGACCATTTTGATACTATAATAAAATTTATGTCATTTAATCGTTGTCATAAAAAATATACCTGATTGTAAATCCCAGAAAATATCCAGCAACAACTAGGCATCTCCAATAATCACCATTTTTGTCCTGAAAACTTAAAAAAGACATTCCAAATAATATAGATTATATTAATTTACTATATATTTCGATATTTTGTATAGAAATACATTGACCCAGTCATTGCACAAATAAGTGGTGAATCCAATAAAATAAACCTTGACAACGTCAAAGAACCAGTATCTTAGTTATAAGTTAAGTTAAAAATATATAAAAACTATTTCTATTACCACATATCACAAATAATGATCCTATAAATGATGATGGTACATTCCGTGTTATCTCATATGTTATTCCATATATAAATAATATTGTAATAACTCCTAGATATGGCTGAAAACTATAATTTTTAATGCTATTTATGAACATTAAATATAAATTAACTTGTCTCATGGGTATATAAAAATTATGAGTATAATCTAGTCCAGTATCCTTAAATGAAAAATTTGCATTATAGTCATTTAATAATCCAATAAATCCAAACATCATCTACAATTATTTTATAAAGTAAATTACAGGGAAATTTGTTATAATTTATATTACTTTTCCTAATGGGGGATGTACATCAAAATAAAAACTAGAATTTATATAATAATTAGCAAATTTTCCGAAATGAGCTTCATCCCAACTAAATATATTTGAACTATTGTAATATTTTGAAAAAAAATTATTACCAAACCCATGATGGATTTTTTATATTATATAATCTTGTTGTGACCGATAATAAAAAATATTAGAGATAATGCAGTAGTATTTGATAATTTTATATTGACATTTAAAAATTTTTTGTAATATTTGGTTTAATAAATTT